>NW_002060988.1:10020-27631 GCF_000150275.1 Trichoplax adhaerens
GTGCCTTAGACTGCTCAATTCAGCATAGAGTTGCAAGGCCGCACTGTGTGTATAGTTTATTAAGTCAGCTCAGACGCAAGACAATTAAGGTAGTCGTAGAGGTTGAAAGAGAAAATGCTAAAGTGAAAAAGCCTTGTGCCATAGGCTGCTCAATTCAGCATAGAGTTGCAAGGTCGCACTATACAGTATGCATCGTGTACAGTAAGTCTGCTCAGATGCAAGATAGCTAAGGTAGTCGTAGGGATTGAAAGAGAAAAAGCCTTGTGCCTTAGTCTGCTCAATTCAGCATGGAGTTGCAAAGGCCGCACTGTACAGTATGCATAGTGTAAGTTTGCTCAGATGCAAGACAACTAAGGTAGTCGTAGGGATTGAAAGAGAAAATGCTAAAGTGGAAAAAGGCTTGTGCCCTAGACTGCTCAATAATAAGCACGGAGTTGCAAGGCCTCACTGTATGTAATGTATAGTGTAAATCTGCTCAGATGCAAGACAGCTAAGGTAGTCGTAATATACAGTCCATGTGTATTAGCCCTAACCATTTTGCATAAACTACTTTGTACTCTTCGTTTAAGCTGTCCTACTGTTATATTAGACATGCACTGACATATTGTCACAAACCGGAATTGTTTGTGGCAAGGAAACGCAAGATAAAAGTCCTTAAGCAAACTTATGACTTAAACGCCCTTTTTTTATTTTACTTAAAGACGACTTACGAACTGGAGATCTACAACAACTAGAGCCTTTTGCTCAGCGCACTCGATTTTATAAGGCTCGATGATAATCGAACATAACAATGACAAAAACAACTTGGATACCTCATTACACATGATTACGACTAAGAGATAGTATGAGATTATTCTATTAAGTCATAGTAATCATTATTACATATTACCGATACTGTCAAACAATCCATTTAACAGAACATGGTCATATATCGACAATAATTAGTAAACAACAACATCAGGTTATCGTCAGTTCTACCATATTAGCTAAGATTACGTAAATCTATTCAAATGGTGAGATAACACCGTAACACATATCTAAAAAAAAATCAAGAAATCTCATGCGGCACAAATTCAATTTGTGTCCTTTCCTTATCCCCGTGCGAGAAATTAGTTGTGGGGGCATTTCCAGTACTTTCTCATACTATAACTAAACTGAGTCCCTAAATAATTTCCCGCACGGGCGATGATGCAGGACACAAATTTGATTTACGCCGCGCGAAATAGGACGATTTCTTGATTTTTATTTTTAGATATGTCAGTACATGTCTAATATATCAGTAGGACAGCTTAAACGAAGTGTACAAAGTAATTGATGCAAAATGGTTAGGGCTAATGTGCACGACGATGCCAGACAGCTAATCAGTAGTCGTAGGGATTGAAAGAGAAAATGTTCAAGCCGAAAAGGCTTGTGCATCATGCTACTCAATTCAGCATGCAATTTCAAGGCCGCATTATATACAGCACATACTGTAACTCTGTTCTAGTGCTCACAGTTCCTGTACTGTAATAATGATTCATAAGTTGAGTTTTTTACAGTGTGCATGACGATGCAAGACAGCTAATGTAGTCGTAGGGATTGAAAGAGAAAATAGTGAAGTTGAAAAAGGCTTGTGCCGAAGACCGCCTAATTCAGTGTGCCATTCCAAGGCTGCACGGCAAAGCCAAACAACGCCAGTTATTCAGTACGGATTGTATTGAGCAAAATCTTAAAAACATTTTACTAAATCCATTCGACGTATTAAATGTGTAAAGTAATGTTGTTTGAGCTTTATTAACCCTTTAAGAAAGCCATTCAGGTTTTGCATTGATAATTATAATTCAAGACTCCACTTGATTCATGATATTACACTGCACGAGACGCTGGAAAGCAAGAACCGCTCTTTACATACCACTACCCAGAGCTAGAATACGGTTATATCTGCAAAATAGAGTTGAACTCTTTTTGTATGTGGACATGCATAATCACACACAAAGAGGATTAACATACGAGCAATGCAAGAATGTTTCTATTTGTGAAAATGATTGGAGAATGTCATGCTCATAGCGCAATATTCTCATCAGTTGGTGTACGCTACGTTCTGTTACATATCAGATCAGCATCCGTATGTAAGAGCAGTGACTACTGTATTTCCACCGTCTACTCCTCTCCCTCTTCTTTTCTTACACGAATCCCCGGAGATTAGTGTAAGAGAGACAGGAGTAGACGGTGGAAAAGGTGTAATATTTTTACTTGAGTTCTCCCTGAAAGAGTTAGAAGAATCAGTAACGGTAGATATTCACGTCAAAGCATCGCTGTTTGCTATTCTCGCCCTAGTTATCTGAGCGTTGCAAACCATTTGTACGCTAGAAATCGAACAAAGTGTATCAGAATAACACACCACCAGGAATGAGTTAAAGCGATGCAAGACAGAAATGATACTCACTTCAATCAAGACTTACTCTTTGGTGTATTCAGTCCACTTTACTATGCCAAACTAACGCTGATGCCATGAAATTAGTCTGCGTAGCATGGCGTCCCGTCTTGATGAGGGCAACGCCTGCAACGATGACCTTGCTAAAATTGGAAATACACCTCGGGATGCCGATAGGATTGTCTCTCGAGAATTCAACTATGGATGATACAATCACTTGGCTGGCTTGATGGAAATTAGAATAGCTGACGAGCCTTCCTTAGTAATAATAATGATATTACTGCAATACTATCCAAGATACTGAAGATAGAACAAATATTTGATTCCTTTCAAAAATACAATATGATTAATTAATTATAATTATTCTACTGTACAGTACAGTATATGCGTGTATTATCTAGATTAATCAGAGCGAGAATTTGGCAAGAATGGCGGCGACTGGGCTATCGTCTAATTTCACTACAGCATAATTAATTATTTTACAATTATGATAGAAAATTTTCGCTGCAGTTCTAAATGGCTATCGTCCAATGGTTATGTACACACACATACTGACAGAGGTAAGACTGTAAGAGAATAGGAGTACGAGTAAATATTACAACTCTACGTTGAGCACTTTCCGCTGTTAAAAGTACCCTAACAATATACAGACAATATCGATACTTGGACAGTATAATAAATAATAATATTGTATCATTATTGGAGTTGAAAAGTCTGATAATTAAAATTGACAAAAGCGTACAGTCTGCACTCGCTTAGGCAAAGAGTTAATTCTCATGAAACAATACGAAATGGAATAGAACTAATTGTATTGTAGCAGCATTTATTCTCTAGCCATATTATATTGACTTATTTAGTGTTGAAAGATAAACTGAAATCATCAGTCTTACGGTAAATGTCAACCAAAACTTTATAATTACGTTGCTACCCCTCTAGTTCATGACATGGATCGGCATTCTATCAAGCTATGCCCCAATAGTCACGCCAATAATACTTCCAAAGAAACGCGTTTGCTGAAATAACTATTTCAAAGTCCGAAGAATTGAAAGTCTTTCTCAATCCTTCGTAGTCTATATATAAATGACGTTATCGTCTACTCATACCGTATCTCATAGAATGGCGTTTCGTGAAATGCATCTCCAACACATTGAATTTCTGATTCATCCAATCAGCCTTGACCAAATTGGCCGTAAGAATTTTTTAAATGGCACCGCTGTATTAAGCCGTTAACAAGTGGCACATTACTGCTCCATCTCTACGTGACTATTTCGTCCAATTGATCATAAATAATGACGATTAGGACCTAGTGGAAGCTTTTGTTCAATCGGATATCTTTCTACAATCAATGAGACGAAAAGAACAATGATTTTCCACCTTGGCTTAGATTCATTAATCTATTCAATAACTATTTCAAAGTTCGAAGAATTGAAAGTCTTTCTCAATCATAGTCTATATTAATTAATGGAGTTATTGCATACTCATACAGTATCTCATAGAATGGCGTTTTGTGGAATGCGTCTCCAACACATTCAATTTTCCATTCATCCAATTAGCCTTGACCAAATTGGCTGTAAGAATTTTTTAAATGGCACCCCGCTTACTGTAGAATGAAGCCGTTAACAAACAAGTGGTACAGTGCTGCTCTATCTCTACGGGACTATATCGTCCAAATTGACAAGAAACAATAACGACTAGGGCCTAGTCGAAGCTTTTGTTCAATCGGATATCTTTATACAATCAATGGAATGAAAAAACCAGGGTTTTCCATCTTGGCTTAGATTCATTAATCTAGTCGATAATGGAATTCACGCCGGGCGTTGTTGATGAAAACGAGATCGCAGCTAGAGGAATAAATAGAAGGGTATTCAATATAAGCCATCAAAGGTCATCTCGACTACGGCGTGAAAATTGGTTTATTAAAATTAATGTCCCTCTACTTTTTTTCTCACTATTTTAACATACGAGATCAAGCTATCTAAGTTAGGGCGTTTTTAAAATAGTTCCACGTTAAAGGAAGCAGTCCAGCTGCCTCTATATCCGTCTAAAAGGTAGGTCAATCATGTCTGAAATATCTACATATTGAACTAGTTTGACTGTAAAATATAAAACAAACATGATTACTTAAATCCTATAGCCAAAAAGCTAAACTAGTTACTTGCTGTTTAAATTTACTTGATTTTCTTGTCATGAAACACTGTAAATGGTAAACTGTAAAGCAAACATTGCACGAAAGAATACATTAACCTTTGGTGTTATCATAACGAACGATATCGTAAGATCATGATGCTGCTTTCTACCATAATTCAATGAACCCAAACAGTATTTTTCCATTTTTAAGTGACACCTATAGAAATAAGTTTAACTATATCAAGACATCATTAATGAAGTATTTTATAGTAAATTGACTAAATGATCTACTAATAAATAGTTCAATACAACGTTTATGCTAATATCGTTGCATTTTTTTAGTCATTGCTTGTGCTCATAATACAGTAGTGTGTAAGTCTATTTGTCTTTATTTTATGAAACTGTTAACTTGACGTACTTAGAAAGCTCTATTAAAGCTATCGTGAATTCGGTGATATCATATAACTTACGAAATCAGTGGACACCGTCCTCTGCGGAGCTATTACAGTAATTAATTGTCACGGACTACTCTCCTTAACTGATTGAATGTGATAATAGAAGTAGGAATCAAATTAACAACGTTCGTTCAATTAGTTACTTTGTTAATACATGCAAGTTATATCAAAAATTACAAATTATGACGCACCATACAGTAAACCCTATAAAGCAACAAGTTAGTCAATTTAGGAGTGTTACTGATTCCTTACAAAGAGCTACCAAACATTTTCTAAGCTATCAAAGTAGTGTTTATAGTAATCTTGATGATTGTTGAATATTGCTGTAATCGAATGAAAAGTCTACTGCGATAGGTCATCCTTGATCAACAAATTATTCCTTTTACCGCATCATCATTTTAACTTTTCCAGATTCTTTCAATTGACCACAACCAATATCATATCATATTTAAAACGATATAATTCGATTAGAGCGAGTGTACTGTTATCATATTCTTATGCTTCTTGTAGCAATTTGACTGATTGGAAAACTTGCTTGTTTTACAATACATCACTAAGAAATAATAGGATTAGACAGACAGTGGTAGGGAATAAACTGTATTTGACAATCTCAATTTTCTAGTCAGCTACATCTATTAGCTAAAGGTATTCATAAAGAGTAGCAATGCTTATAGTGGTGAATTTGAGTAAACAGTAGAATGATATTAACTCATATCGTAGTCAATTCTAGCTTAAAACTTATTAGTAATTACTTGATATTAATCGATGCAATATCAATATTTATATTCATTCTTTCTCTTCTAGGCTTGTTTTAAAATTTCCACTTATAGAATCGATTGATTCAACTGCTGCTAAAATTATAACAACATCATGAAGGTGCTAATAATAATAGCTATCCTTCTTTATTCTATTGGTTTATCGTATCAAACAGGTTAGATATATATCGGTCTAGAAGTATCCAAACAGGCCTAAGCATAATTGAATATTCAATAATCATGTAGTCAAAGTATTTTTATTATGGCTAATACTTTTTACTCAGCCCAATGAAATCTAATTTCTAAGTATGAACATGTGTACATACTTTCAGTACTATAATCTATGGTAATTTTATTTTTGAATACAATAATCTTTAATCTATAATTGTGCCAGCTTGAAAAAATTGACATTACACTATTTGCATATCATTGCTTATCTAGTACTCCATTAGCAGTAATATAATCTACTAGTAAATATACACACGAGTAAAATGATATTATTTTAATTCAAAATGGAATTCTATATCAGTACATATCTAGTAATCCGTTAGCAGTAATAAATCTCTTAGTAAAATACATTAGCTCACAAGCATATTTGCCCCTAATTGAAAATAAAGTGTAAGCTTTATATTTGTAGAAATGTTTAAACATTCCATTAAATTATTTAGGATGTTTTATCACTAAGGTGAGATTTGAGAAGTTAAAATACTTTACTGTATCGTATGAAATGAATATCAACCATCTACGTATGGCTATCGGATGCTGTTTGACTGTTTATGGCAGGGTAGTTTTCATTAGCTGTAGATAAGAATTTCCATTTCAGATCTTAATCTACTACTAGTCAGAGTCTAATTAGCAAACCTAACTATCGATTTTATTACTATATAATATCATTTCTCTAGCTATCCCGAAATGCTAATTAGTAAGCAACGTTTCATGGTAAATGTACTAACCTATTATGTAAATAAAGAGGATGAGCTGCGCTAGATTAATTATTTGTCAATATAGTAGTGAATGAAAAGTGTGTTGTATGATTTCCTAATTAATCATTGAATCTTCAGAAAAATAGAAAGATTTAGTATAATTGATGCATGATAAAACTATAACGATGCGAGAATGTTATTTGCAATACATCATGACAGGTTTTTTTTATTGCTTTCCTCTTAGATTCCGAAACGGCACATAGTATCGGAAGAGAATTTCATTTTGGATACTGTGATACTGTTCTAAGCGCTGTAATACCGTATGCTGTCATAACAGCTCTTAACAAATCTACTGGTATTAATATTACGAATAATCATGATATGACGTCAACTCTGTATAACATTTCATCATACAATTCATTGACTATAACACTTGCAAGCAACTTAGAAAATACAGCATCAGGAGTAACTTGGAAGACCGTGTATATAACTTCAGATGAAGATATAACAGTTGCTTGTTATTATGGAGACACAACTGCACAAACTGCATACTCTATATTGCCAAGTCAATTTTATGGTAAAGAATATATTGTTGCCATGTATCGTCCTTTATTTTATGGACAGATATTGATGATCAGTAACGATAACGATACACAAGTGGAGATTACTTTCTCACATAATACTGTCTATAACGGTCAAACTTATTCGCAAAATAGGAATCTGACAATTACTTTACAACGCAATCAAGGATTTTATTTACAGATTAATCAAGATCTAACTGGAACAATTATCTACTCCAATAATAATATCGCAGTTCTAGCTGGCAACAAGTGTTCTAGAATAAAGGCAGGAAATTGTGAACCAGTAGTACAACATTATATGCCAATTAAATTTTTAGGCAAGAATTACATCTTATCGACTTTAACAGGCGTAAAAGCCGGCAGTATATTTCGCGTTGTCGCCGCTTACAATAATACTAAAGTACGCTTAAACTTTACAATTGCAACTTATGAGTTATTACGAGGTGGATTCGCAGAATTTGAACTATCTGCGGATACTGATGCATTTCTAACGTGTGATTACCCATGTTTAGTAGTACAATTCGCTATTCAATCCTTCGGTAGTACCGGAAATGATCCATTTATGAATATCGTACCAGCAATAGAACAATACAGTCGCAATCTCGTCGTATCTGTATCACCAACTATAGTAACAAACCTGAATTTCGATCGAAATTACGTCTTAATTACTATACAAGATAAGTATAAAGATGGATTAATGCTTAATGGAGCAGTAATAAAAGGCGTTGTGTGGCGACAAGTCACTACAGATATTGTTAATAATACTTATTCTACAGCACCTATTCCGGTTTCGACTGGTACAACTAGATTTACTCATAAAGATAGTAGTGTAATGTATGGATCGATTCAATATGGTCTAAGCGGTAATCTTAATGGTTACGCTTTCCTTGGTGGCTTACAAGTAACTACAATAATTTCTTGTAAGTAAACTAAACTTAATGAATGTTAGATAATTATAAATGATTGGGATATGGCTAATAATTTTGCAATGTCTTTAAGGCATTTTAGAAATTATATAACATCACGGTATCATAATCATTATAAGTTCGATATTGTTATTATAGCAATTTACATATGTTTCGTATACTAAATTATTTTAAAAATAAGATAAGTATGATTGAAGTAATCATTTAAGTATTTTCAAAACTTAACAAGATGTTATTCTAATACATCGATGAATTAGTTTATACTGTACGTACATCTATACTTGCAATGTAATGTAATAATAGCTTTACTTCTGGCTACAATCTGTGAAAAGGCGATATCTTGTATCATTTCTGTACTTTGGTTCTGCAGTTGTACTTACATGTTATAGACTATACAATCTATTCTAATAACTGGTTTAATAATTATGCAATATCATATTTGTGATCGAAAAGATCTTGTTTTACTACCGTATAAGTACGTAGGTACATTACACATTAAGTAACAAATTATAAATCATAATCATGAAATACAATGAACTTGTATAAATGTAATACATGTATACCAATTATTACTTCATGAATGAATTTTATTACTATCTACAACAGTTATAATATCAAATAGAAATTAATATCATCTATCATTTTGAACCTAGATCATCCAAGAATAATACAACATCCGAAAAGTGTTAATATTATCTATGGAAAAACACTTACACTGCAATGTAATGGAACTAGTAGTCCTATCGCTAACGTAACTTGGCTGAAAGATGGCAATCCACTGACAAGTTATGATGATATAAAGTTAATTGAGAACTTTTACGTTTATAGTCGTCTGACTATATCAAATATAACTACACAAGATGAAGGATTATATCAATGTCGTTACGATAATATAATAGGATCAATCACTAGCGAAGTCGCCACTGTTGCGATTTACGGTAAGCACAGTACTTGTTGTAATTATTTCTTCAACAGAATTATAGGCATTATTTCAAAATGTCAGTAGTTACCACCGGTCAAGATATATTCGTAGTATTACAATTCTGTGTTGTAATCTATGTAATTTGGGATATGTTACAGATTGAGATTTGTAGCAAGAAAGGTTAAACTAACTAGGGTTTCACAATAAATTATCACCACTTCTTAGGAATATAAGTGAACACTTTATCAGTTCACTAACATAGCTTTAATATTCGTCTAAAAACTACACAACAGTAAAACAGGTTAGAACGAGTCGTCCAATCGGAAGATGACAACTCATGCAAAGCGTTACAAACAGGACCTTACTTAACGCTAGTTTATCTCTTTAAATTACTTAATACGTATTAAGATCTCCCAAGAAGTTAAAGATCAATACTTACTGTGCACGTTATACAGCATAATAATTCATTAATACATCATGTGGTATAGCATAGCTGTAATAGGGTATTGTTATATATCGATATCTTAGTCTCTGTAATTAAATTTAGTCAATTTACGCGAAATAGCCTTGTTACAGTTGACAAATTAAGATTCGTTTGACTGATATCAGAATTATATACGAGTGCATATGTAGTGTACGGGTTGTTAGCCCTAGGTTCGTAATCCGTCAACTCAAAATTCTGAGTTGCTAAAATTGAGCAAATCTCTAATGTGACACAAAATAGTCAACACCGTATAATTAACTTATAACAGTTAAATTTATTAACGTCCGCGTCTTGTCCGTCGGAGAAGAATTCCAATTTCTTCCTCTCATAATGACAGTCGAAAGTGGCTAAGATAAACCGGATAATCGACTTAGCCTCCACGATAACAATTCTGTACAGCTTATACAAATTATCATCAATTGCTCCTCTACATAGGAGTCATCAATCACATTAGTACATTGCTTAATAACATTACTTAATATGGCTATCAGCTACGGCCTTATATAGCACATACTAAATGTGTGCCGTTTCATCATACTAGCCATATCAACACTTACTTTATTAAGACATACAGTTCTACACTACATACTATCACTGTATTGCCTACTCAAAACTGCTGTAATTAGCTAAAATCACTACAACATAACTCATATATTACAGTAGCATACCACGAATGAAATTTTATCAAAAAATGTACATCATGAAATGGCTGCATTAATCGATGACTATCGCAGCTACTTAAGCAATATAAAGTTAAAAGTTAAGTATTCAGAATGGTGTATCTGATTACAGAATTATAACCCGCTCAAAATGTTTCCAATACAATATTAATTAACTTTAGTCGCTGTATTTACTTAAACAGTATAAAAAATTGTTAGGAATCAGAACGATAGACTTTAGTATGAATATTAGTGATCGATCTTCTTAACTTAATTGGAACAGGTACTTTACTCGTATATACTGTACACATTAACTAATTTATTATATTATCACTTCATGTAACAGATACATTTCCTACGAATACTCACTTAGTAACAGACTTTATATTACAAATTACAGACATAACGGTAACTTTATCATTACACGAGCTCACACATGCGTATGTATTACAAACAGCTAATTGGTACGGTTTAATAACATAAAAGTCACCGACTTATTAAACTTTTGAAAGTCTTGAAATTCCGACATATTATGTGTATAACTTTTCTACAAAAAATACTGCCTTTCTTCTTTATTTTAGTAGTACCTCGTCAAGTACAGTATGCGCCGTACAGTGGGGCCACTCATCTTTCTTTTATTACATTAGATCCCTCGCTCGTTACTGTACTGTTCTGTATACTTGGCATACCATACTGCACAGTAGCCCATTCCATCTATATACACAAAGTATTCCCAAACTTAGCTCAAGCTGTCCAACGAGTTCTTAAATAGATTTACCATAAATATATTAAATTAAATTTCCAATCTTGCTTTCGTGTAGTCTTAGTTTTACAAATAAAGTAAGATAGAGAAGACCTATGGCTAGAGGCATAGCGCAGCGTAGGTTTACTAGCTGAGCTAGTGGCCTGATGTAATGTACAGTATCTCCTTTAATTTAAGGGTCTCTGGTGTACGATACAGTTAAGGTACATTCACACAATGAACTTTTTACTGATCCAGCGTAGGTACAGCAGCTTAATGGACTACTAAAAGGTTTCTTTTAGTTGTCCATGACCGTACAGGAGCGAAGCCAGTAGGCTAGATATTTTCAGTGCTATACTGTACATAGAAATCAAACTATTAAGATGTTAAATACAAAATTATTTACGCCAGTGGTCAAACACTTCGGGGGATGGGATAGTCGTAGAATATACTGTCAGGGACTTCTAAGAGATAGAAGTCCTTATAGCGTAGTATATTATAATACTATAATTTCAAAAAAATACGCCTTTCGCACTAAAGTTAGCGTTGCTACCAGTGAGATCGAGTATGAACTTTGGCTCGGATCACAGACCATCCAAAAACTAGTTCGTACAGTACAGTACACTGATTGCTACAACTGTACTGTCATCCCCATCGTATAGATGTATAAAATATCAATGTTGTATTTTGTACTGTAGTATAAGCGAGATTACTAGCAAACGTGGTGTTATTTTCAACTCCAACAAGTTATAACTCTAGTACTTATAAAATTATAAACTTTATCTGTAATAAATGATCTCTACTTTGTGCGTATACATTTTCTATACCTACCCACTATATACTGTACCATGACTTTTACATTTTCTATGTATTTTTTAGGCCGATTTGCAGTTCGTTTTATTTTATACGCTATACACTGAATGTACATTGTAATAATACTGTATTGATTTATAGCGCATTATAACCACGAGTGCTCGCCTACTTATTTTGATATTAGATTATAAAATAATACGAAGTATTGGAAGAGAATTCTATTTCGGACTTTTCAACTCTTTTAATTCTGCTACAACGGCAGCTGCTATCGTCACAGCTCTGGATAAATCTGCCACCATTACTGTTAGAAATAACTATTTCAATACAGCTACTCAATACAATGTTGCATCTTACGACTCGATAACCATAAAATTTACAGAAACAAGCGAAAATAGAGTAACAGGAATAGCTTCAAGGACAATACATATCACTTCAGATGAAGATATAACTGTTACCAGTTTACAAGCATCTAGCCTACTAGGAAGCTCATCTCATATTTTACCAGTCCAATTTTATGGTAAAGAATATGTTATTGCCACATATACTTCTATTAGTTCAGGACAAATGTTAATAATCAGTAAAGATGTCAACACACAAGTTGAGATTAGCTTCCCAAGCAATACTAATTACGGAGGTCAAACTTATTCTAGAAATAGGAATCTGACGATTAATTTACTACCTAATCAAGGATTCTTTTTCGGGATCCGGCAAGATCTAACTGGAACAATTATATATTCTAACAAAGATATCTCAGTTCTAGCTGGAAATCGTTGCGCTAACGTTCCTATAAGTAAAACTACTTGCGAACCTTTACAAGAACATTATATGCCAAGTAAATACTTAGGTCAAAATTATATATTATCGACATTTACTGGTAGAGCAGCTGGAGATATATATCGTATCGTCGCCGCTTACGATAATACTACGGTACGTCTTCAGTCAGCAAGTTCAAATTACAAGTTATCCCGAGGCGAGTTTACACAACTCGAGTTAGCTAGCGGCACTGATTCGTTTCTTACGTGCGATAAGCCATGTCTAGTTGTACAATACGCTAAAGGAAATAAGGCAGATCTTAAGAGAGCTGATCCGTTTATGACAATTGTACCAGCAATCGAACAATATAGTAACAATCTCGTAATAACCGTACCATCGTTATTTACAACATTACAATATCAATCCAAATTACGTCTTAATCACGATACAAGATAAATATAAAGACGGATTAATGTTAAATGGAGAAGTATTACAAGGAATCAGTTGGCGACAAGTCACTACGAATGATGTAAGTAATGTTTACTCTACAGCATCTATAAATGTTCCGATTGGTACAAGCAGATTAACTCATAATGACAGTAGTATAATATATGGAGCCATTCAGTACGGTTGGGGTTCTGGAAATATTGGTTATGGTTCATTTGGCGATATACAATGGTCTACAATGTTTTCTTGTAAGTCAATTGAATTCACAGTCTACGATAATCGTAGTCATTAAGTATATTTAAATTTTATAGTAAGATCGTATATGCATAGTATTTTAATTTATATAAATAACGAAACTATAATCTTAGTTATACAGTAGTTAGATATTACTTATCATAAATAATAGAATAAGTAGGCTACAATATATAATCTCGTACAATCATCTATAATAATAATTGCAAACGTTCTGCTACCGTATATCTACAAAAGTAATTCTAAATTTAAACAATTTGTGGATAGTTTTTCCCTAAAATCATTTTATGGAATGGATAAATATCTATGTGGCCACCAATCCAATTTATGGCTAAATCTTGATCCATTTCATAAAAATTAATTTATACGGTTAATATACCTAGATTCACCCCGAATTGTTCAGTATCCAACAAATACTCTTGTGTATGAAGGCAACTTGACAATGCTAGAATGTAATGGAACAAGCTCACCGATATCTACTGTTACTTGGTTAAAAGATGGCATAGCTCTTCAAAACTATAAAAATATAACGATAATAGAAAAATTTTATACGTACAGTCGTCTTGTAATACCAGAAGTATTTAATAATGACATCGGGAACTATCAATGCCAATACAGTAACTTTTTAGGATCAGCAACGAGTAATAAGACGTTTATAGATTTGATAGGTAAGTTAATTTGGTTTGAAAATGTATTAAAACGATATATTGAAGTAGATGTAACCGATACGCCATAGATAGACTAAGTATTTGTCACTAGAAATAGGCTAATTCTAAATAAATTACCGTTTATCCTTGCTCTATATTTCAACAAATTTACTTTATTTGACGTACAGAATTTGTAGAAAGCTATGTTTTGATCCAATTCAGTGTAGATGTGAATAAATACAAATTTTAGACTAAAGGCAGTTAAACGGATTATAGACTATAAACTATTTCTAGTACTTCTACGTAATCGAACATTATTGAATCTACAATAATTCTCTAAACGAATTACAAAATTAATTTGATTAAGGTATTATTTTAGTAACGTAGAGCAAGGATAAGGTTAGCAGAATAATAAAAGTATCAAGATTTGGCACTAAGTTTTAATTCTTTGATTAAAATACTTTTTAACAATGTAGCCATTCCAACATTTGAACGCAGTCCTAGTCCAGTTTTTGTACCGATTAATCAAGAAATCGTCTTACAATGCCATGGTAGCAGTAATCCAGCTGCAATTCAATTATCATGGATAAGAAATAGCACATTACTAAATAGATATTCTACTTCGCTAATAGTCAATAGCAGCAATTTAAGGTTTGTTGGTCAATTAAAAATAAATTCATCTAACAACGAAGATGCTGGCAATTACAAATGCAATATTAGCAATGGCTACAGTTTAGCGCTTTCGTCTGACATTATAGTAATAGTTCAAGGTAATAATCTAAAATTTAATAAATATCCAATATATTAGCGTAATTTCAGTAACAGCTATATAAATCATTTTTTATAGTCGTTTTATTCCTTATCGTTCCCTTTCTAGTGCCACCGTCGTCGGTACAGCAAGCTCAAGCATCCAATATTACAGCCACTAATATCACAATATCGTGGATTCCTCCTATATTTGATGGCTATTCGCCCATTATTAACTACACTCTTCAGCTTTATAATCATCTCAATAGCACACTAAATAGTAGATGCATGTCAAGTTTAACTGAGCAAGGATGTATTGTTACTAATACGCTGACAAGATTGTATAATCTCAAACCATATAGTACTTATTTCTTGCATATATGGGCTAGTAATGCTATTGGACAAAGCGGAAAAGAGATATTATCAATCAAGACAGATGAAGCTGGTAAGAGTATTATATCATTTATTACAATTAAAATTAAATTAGATACTAATAATTAAAGTATAATAATATATGATAATTATTTAGAGCTAAAGATAAAGTACGATATATGAAACTTTTCGTTACACTATTTTAGACACACGGTCAATGATTTTAATTTTTGTTTTCGCGGTAGTTCCTGAAGGCCCAGTTAGAAATGCTTATGCTCTGGGTTATAATGCTACAACAATTAAAGTCGTATGGGAGTTACCAAGGCGTCCTAATGGCTTACTAGGTTATCTAGTCTATCAATGGGAAACAGAATATACTACCAATACATCAATACATAACTCAAGTCTAATCTATAACGGAAGCCAAACCGAATATTATTCGACAAATCTGCATGAATCACATATGTACTTCTATAAAATCGTAGCGTATAACATTAAATATAATTTTGTTGGGGCTGCCAGTGAAATTATTAACGCTACGAGCCATGAAGACGGTAAATCAATTTGAATGATTATAGCAAAAATCACATTACTAAACTTAGATACTATTTAATAGTTCTAATTATAAAAACTATAAGCTATAGTAAATCAAGTAATGGTCTTCTATGCATTTTCAATTAAGTTCTTTATTTATTTATACTTGAAGTGCATAGTCAGAGTTTTGATATTACTGTACAAATTTATCTTACATAAGGACCTTATTCTAGGATCTATAATCACTTTCATAGAGTACATATCATTTCGTATTCACTTACAGTCTAAATTTGTTGTTAATAAAAAACCCAGCTGTTTTCAAATTGATCTTAAATTGCATTAGCTTTCTTTGCATACAACATATAAATATTCGCTTATTTTTCATAATTTACAGTACCTAGTTCACATCCGCAAAGTATCATTACCACTGTTTTGTCATCTACATCAATTAACGTATCTTGGCAGCCACCACAAATTCTCGATCGTAATGGTATTATCGTCACATATAGTCTACGGTATAATTCAACGCGATGGAATGATAATGGTATCATACAAACTACTGGCTCTAATACTAAAGTTATATTACAAAATTTAATTCCGTTCACTACCTACAATATCACAATTAAAGCCGCAACTATTGTGGGATATGGACCTGAAAGTCCGGTCATGTCATCTACAACTTTTCAATCAGGTTAGATTTTTTGTTTTATTGTTAACTACAAGAATGAAATGATAAAAATTTTAAACACGTACAATTTCTTCCTGAATAATCTCACAATGACCGAAGTTATACTAAATGTCTTCTATATAATTATTTATAGAATACCATTATAACTTATATTTAATAAATGTAACAACGTTAACATCGACCTCGATTTATATTTCATGGCAGCCAATACCATTATTCGAGCGTAATGGCATTATTACAGTTTACAATATTAGTTACCATTCCTTACAACGGAATCACAACGGTATAATCCAAGTCGATGGCTTAACATTATCTAACGTGCTATCTAATCTGCTGCCTTACACTACGTATAATGTGACAGTTAGAGCTTCTACATCAGTCGGATTCGGTCCTACTAGTCCATTCGTGTCAGTCTTGACACATCAATCGGGTAAGATATTATACAGTAACATTGTATTTGCTAGTTGTTATCAATTAAGACGGTAATACGACGTAATTTATATAGATTATAATACAATAAAAGTTTGTAAGATTACTAGTCTTATTCGATCTTAATTCAAAAAATAAATACACTTAATTAACTGTGAATTTAGTGTACTCCGTAATAAAGTAAAATAAAGTTCTTGATCTAGAGTAAATTCTAAAATAGATCGATGATGCTCACAATGTGCTTGATTCTTTGTTTATAGTACCTAATACCTATCCATCAGATGTCAATGTAACAACGTTAACATCGACCTCGATTTATATTTCATGGCAGCCAATACCATTATTCGAGCGTAATGGCATTATTACAGTTTACAATATTAGTTACCATTCCTTACAACGGAATCACAACGGTATAATCCAAGTCGATGGCTTAACATTATCTAACGTGCTATCTAATCTGCTGCCTTACACTACGTATAATGTGACAGTTAGAGCTTCTACATCAGTCGGATTCGGTCCTACTAGTCCATTCGTGTCAGTCTTGACACATCAATCGGGTAAGATATTATACAGTAACATTGTATTTGCTAGTTGTTATCAATTAAGACGGTAATACGACGTAATTTATATAGATTATAATACAATAAAAGTTTGTAAGATTACTAGTCTTATTCGATCTTAAATCATAAATACACTTAATTAACTGTGAATTTAGTGTACTCCGTAATAAAGTAAAATAAAGTTCTTGATCTAGAGTAAATTCTAAAATAGATCGATGATGCTCACAATGTGCTTGATTCTTTGTTTATAGTACCTAATACCTATCCATCAGATATCAATGTAACAACGTTAACATCGACCTCGATTTATATTTCATGGCAGCCAATACCATTATTCGAGCGTAATGGCATTATTACAGCTTNCAATATTAGTTAACATTCC
>NW_002060988.1:47934-51962 GCF_000150275.1 Trichoplax adhaerens
AACGGCGCGATGTGGTTTTTAGTATTTAGAAATACTGTATAAGGTACTTTGTATTCAAAACGAAGAAGGGTTGTTTCCTTTTTTTCTTTGTCACATATTTTATCAGGAAATATGACCACGATTATTAATTAATTAATTATATATTAATAATTTATTTCATGGAGACAACCCGGTAATCAGTAGACGTGATTCTATTCACTATCCATTGTTGTGAATAAGCGAGAGAACCCCAACAGACTTCACTGTTTACAAGAGCCTATCCACAAGTACACCTACATATGAAAGAATTTGCATTTGACTGCAAAATATTATTTGCTTGCCTATTTCTCGGTCATTAATAGCCCATGACTACCCAACCTTGGGCACTGTCGTATTTTAATAATAGATAGATATACTGTGATAATAAAATTCCGGCAATCCATCGATGACGAAGATTAGATTAGCAAGCATTGATTATGCTGCATTCAATGATAATTTACTTGTATACAGTATGTCATATACAGTAATGCTCGTCGAATAAAGGCTACATGGAATGGCCTGATTTCCAATTGCAATTACCTTGATGATCTTGTATCATCTATGTGATCGTATCATGTTATAGAATGGTCATTTGGATGTTTCCCATTGCCATTGAATGTTGCAGAGTTGACGCGTATTTCTGCGCGTGTACTTGGTATACTGTATGTCATACTGTACCAGTTGTATTTGAATCATGGCCGATTGGCGCCAGGCTAGAGTACCGGTGTGATTGACAACATGCATTTTATTCCCTTATTTATTTATTGGGGAGTTTACTTCAATTTGTTTTTATCGTGTAGAATTTTTGCCTCATTTCACCTTGTCTATTTTGGATATTTGAGCAGCTGCATCAACCTGACAATATGTAGTCTTGTTCAGCGAGTGATTCTACTGTGTACTCGTATATGATCCATTGGTTGAGGTCCGTTCTGACTTCTGAGAAAGGGTTTGAATAATTTCATGCCTTTATTCGATTAATGTGAGCCAATTGCGAGTCAAAACCCAACACTCCACTACTGTAGTACTGGATACGATCCTCTTGCAACTAAATTGTGCACTGAGCGTCCATTATTAATTGGATTAATTGGAACGTATGAACAATTGAACTCAATTTGGTTGTTGGTTGAGGTCCGTTCTGACTTCTGAGAAAGCGTTTAAATAATTTCTTGCCTTTATTCGATTAATGTGAGCAAATTGAGAGTCCAAATTCAACACTCCACTACTGCAGTACTAGATACGATCCTCTTGCTACTAAATTGTGCACTGAGCGTCCATTATTAATTGGAACGTATGAACAATTGAACTCAATTTGATCGTTATTGAATCTACAGTACAGTAAACTGTGATACACTTACAGTATCTAGATATACTGTACAGTACAGTATACAGTACTGTACAGTAGTACAGTACAGTACAACACCCATTATAATAGTGGGTGGACTGGTAGGAGGACTCTGCGATCGCAACCGTTGTCCACGGTTGCGATCGATGCTGACAATAAATTCTCTTTTCCATTACAATCATTCAAAAGATTTTGGAAAGTTAGGTCAGCCAATGGTGAGCTCGGACGCTAGACGTCACGCTGATCTCCAACTGAATGGATCCATTTCATTGGCTTGTGGTCTCCATCACGTGTTGGCCAAATGATTCAATCGACCGACTTTTTCCAAATCATCCTCCGCCCACGTACGGTGTTATAGGATGCGTGTTGTGGGTCAAGCGAATCTCCGCCTTCTACCACAATGTTCAAGTGTCAACTGTAATTATATTATTTATTATTCATTATTGATTGAAGTGACGATAGCGTGTTTCTTCTTCTCTCTACCGGGCTGTACATGCATTATTATTGTAATAGTATTTATTGTGGCTACTATTTATTTCTATAGCGTAGCCACCAGTGAGAAGACAGTTTATTGGAAAAAAAGGGAAGGCCTTATTTGATATGGCGCTTCTATCATAATAACCATTGATGGGCAGGTCATGGGCAGGTGCACGTTGTAGGAAACGATGCTCCAACTGATGACGATACTGTACTGATAGCGTACAGTACAGTATTATGATAAGACGAGTCCACTACCAGTTGTACTGTACAGTACAGTACAAACACGGAAGCAGACGCTAAAGTACAGTACAGTACTGTACAGTACAGTACTAGCATAGCTTGTTTTGGACGAGTTCACGCGCTGTTGTACCTTTGCACACTCAATCATATATCATTCATGATGGTCAATCGTCTCAGCTTGGGACAAGCGGATCATGAATCATGATATCATCCACTTAGATCGTAAACCATCTGTAAAACGACAAGAGGAAATATTACTGTACCTATACGATCGATACTGTATACTGTACTGTGTGAGGGAGACCGTGGGTCCATGGCCTGATGAAGTACTGTACAGTAGTGGTGTACTGACGCTGTATGCTACAATCTACAAGACGTAGTACTGTGCACTTTACAGTAAATTGTACTGTAGCCTACAATGCCGTACTCAGTTTGCTCCAGAGAATGGAGGCGTTGAAGCCTAGTATTCTTAGCCTTGATGGCGTACGCAGTGTATTGCAAGTAATCCTCGCTATTGTATCATCACCGCGATTGTCCAGAGTTCAATCGACACAAGAACAGGTCGTGGCGGCAGCCGGTGTACTGCGTATATTACCATAGTACGCCTCAAGGTGGGGTTGCAGTCTTGGCAAATCCCTTAGCCGGTAGCAGATCATTTCGTCTGAGCATCAAGGCGTTTGTGATCCATTTTTGAAGGAAAAAAAACATCGAGCGAGGTAAGCCGGCAATCATTGTATTTTATTTTGTAAAGAATGAGCCAAGCAAGTGTCATAGAAATAGAATAGAGATGGGCTCAGCCCATGTCCATTGCATTTTAGCATGGACAAGACGTTTACATAGTTTGTTTCGCCGTTGATAAACGGTTCCAATCAAGGTGAAGGATTGGACTGCTTGGTACGCACTGTTTTGACTGGAGAATAGCAGCGCTCGGCTTGGTTTTTGTTTCCTACTGATGCTTGTACCAGTCGCGTTGTACGGTACAGTGCGTATCCTGGCCAACCAACTGTTCATTTTTTTTTCCAATCTAAACTCGGCAAACTTTTTTTACCTCAAGGTTCTCATTTGTCGCCATCGTGTCTTGACAGTTTCTATTGCAACTGACTTGATGTCTACTCTTGATGTTAAATACATGTCTACTTTGTACTCGCTAATTCTGATGAAAAAAATAAAATTGAACTTCAACTGAACCCTATCTTTTTTTTTTTTAATTTTGACCTTATCCAACAGTAAGAAACATGGCAGATAACGAAGGCAAACCTCGCAGCGTCGCTGAAGTCATCAAATCATCCGTCAAGGTACCTATTACTGGATTTGTAATTTTCTTTTCCATCTTTGCAACCATTGGTGGTTTCCTCTTTGGCTATGATATCGGGTAAGTGGAAGTGAAAAAAAATTGAACCACATCTTATCCAACGCTAAAGGCCAAACACTTGAGGGTGGGGTGTAGGCCTTGGCCAGCACAAGATGTCATATGACGACGCTATATTGTCCACTTTCCTCCACTGTACAATACAATACAGTACAGTAGTGTTGTCTCAATACTCTACTTTGCTGCTGTAAAGTTGTCATCTGTTTACGAATTGCACACCATTTTAGATCAACGTGTTAAGTAAACTGATCCTTTGAAAAGTTAGTTGGTCAGTTTATTGGTTTTTTTTTCCTTCTGTTACCCTCTCCCTGCCGATTGTATAGGCAAATCAAGTTTGTAATTTCTTTTGCCATTTACTGTATACGTAGTTATACTGTTGACTTCGATATTGGAAAGTTGACACTTACTGCAAAAATTGCTCTTGTACGAGTACATTGCGCCATTATTTTGCAACCTTTCCACCCCCCGTATTGTCCAGCAGTGTAAAACAGATGAGTTGATCGACTCTGAAGAACGATAAAAACTGCCATCATCATGATTGTTGAAAGCTGAGACGATGCTGCTTTGACACCATGACGA
>NW_002060988.1:55645-59678 GCF_000150275.1 Trichoplax adhaerens
TACATGTATACCAATTATAACTTCATGAATGAATTTTATTACCTCTCTACAACAGTTATAATATCAAATAGAAATTAATATCATCTATCATTTGAACCTAGATCATCCAAGAATAATACAACATCCGAAAAATGTTAATATTATCTATGGAAAAACACTTACACTGCAATGTAATGGAACTAGTAGTCCTATCGCTAAAGTAACTTGGCTGAAAGATGGCAATCCACTGATAAGTTATGATGATCTGAAGTTAATTGAGAGCTTTTACGTTTATAGTCGTCTGACTATATCAAATATAACTACACAAGATGAAGGATTATATCAATGTCGTTACGATAATATAATAGGATCAATCACTAGCGAAGTCGCCACTGTTACGATTTACGGTAAGCACAGTACTTGTTTTAAAAATAAGTTCTTTAACAGAAATTATAATTATGATCTCAAAATATCAGTCGCTTCCATCTTAGTCGCTGTAATTAAATTTAGTAAATTTATGCGAAATAGCATTAACAAATACAGTTAACAAATTCAGATTTCTTTAACTGATATCAGAATTATGTATGAGTACATAGCATAAATTCTACAATTGCATACAAGAAATGGAACTTTTACCTAAAATTTCAGGTTATGAAATAGTTGCATTTATGAGTGAATTAACCGACATAAAGTTAAAAGCAAAGTATTCAGAAGTGTAATACCTAATTACAGAATGACAGCCCACCCAAATGTCTTAAAAACAATATGAACTAAACCTAATTACTGTATTTACATAATTTGATCACTTAATTGTGAAATTGAGAAAGACGAAGTTAGAAACGCTGTAGCAAAAGAGTGTTAATGACCTATAGGCTGTAGGAGACTTAATCGATTGACTGACTTAATCTTTGATGAATACGGTTATTACTTCTCGTCCAACTTTCATTAATGCAAGAAAATACATTGTAAACAACTAGGTCACTTGTTTTATTCAATTACAATACTTTAAAAATGTTGTTTTTGTAGATAACATTTACTGTAACACCAAACAATCCAAAATATTGATTCGTAAGAAATAATGCGTATGTGAACAGACCGCGAGCGCGTACATAGTCACCCACTTTACAAAATATTCGATTAATCTTTGCGAACGATCACTTCTCTACAAGCACATATAATTGCAGTTAAGAAGTGCATGAACTATTATTTTACTTACTATATATCTATGACGAATATAGAAATGAATTAACATTAGTGATAGGTTATAAACATAACTATAATACTATTTATGGCACATTATAACCACGACTCTTCACCTACTTATTTCGATATTAGATACTAAAACAATACGAAGTATTGGAAGAGAATTCTATTTCGGACTTTTCGACTCTGTTAATTCTGGTACAACGGTAGCTGCTATCGTCACAGCTCTAGATAAATCTGCAGTCATTACTGTCAGAAATAACTATTTCAATACAGCTACTCAATACAATGTTTCATCTTACGACTCGACAACCATAAAATTTACAATAACAAGCGAAAATAGAGTAACAGGAGTAGCTTCAAAGACAATACATATCACTTCAGATGAAGATATAACTGTTACCAGTTTACAAGCATCTAACGTACTAGCAAGTTTATCTCATATTTTACCGGTCCAATTTTATGGTAAAGAATATGTTATTGCCACATATACTCCTCTTAGTGTTGGACATATGTTAATAATCAGTAAAGATGCTAACACACAAGTTGAGATTAGCTTCCCAAGCAATACTAATTACGGAGGTCAAACTTATTCTAGAAATAGGAATCTGACGATTAATTTACTACCTAATCAAGGATTCTTTTTCGAGATCGCGCAAGATCTAACTGGAACAATTATATATTCTAACAAAGATATCTCAGTTCTAGCCGGAAATCGTTGCGCTAACGTTCCTACAAGTAACAGAAGTTGCGAACCTTTACAAGAACATTATATGCCAAGTAAATACTTAGGCCAAAATTATATATTATCGACATTTACTGGTAGAGCAGCTGGAGATATATATCGTATCGTCGCCGCTTACGATAATACTACGGTACGCCTTCAATCAGCAAGTTCAAATTACGAGTTATCCCGAGGCGAGTTTATACAATTCGAGTTAGCTAGCGGCAGTGATTCGTTTCTTACGTGCGATAAGTCATGTCTAGTTGTACAATACGCTAAAGGAACTAAGGCAGATCTTAAGAGAGCTGATCCGTTTATGACAATTGTACCAGCAATCGAACAATATAGTAACAATCTCGTAATAACCGTACCATCGTTATTTACAACATTCAATATCAATCCAAATTACGTCTTAATCACGATACAAGATAACTATAAAGACGGATTAATGTTAAATGGAAAAGTATTACAAGGAATCAGTTGGCGACAAGTCACTACGAATGATGTAAATAATGTTTACTCTACAGCATCTATAAATGTTCCGATTGGTACAAGCAGATTAACTCATAATGACAGTAGTATAATATATGGAGCCATTCAATACGGTTGGGCTTTTAGTTTTATGGGTTATGGTTCATTTGGCGATATACAAAGGTCTACAATGTTTTCTTGTAAGTCAATTGAATTCACAGTCTACGATAATCGTATTCATTAAGTATATTTAAATTTTTATAGTAAGATCGTTCATGCATAGTATTTTAACCTATATAAATAACGAAACTATAATCTTAGTTATACAGTAGTAAGATATTACTTATCATAAATAATAGAATTAGTAGGCTACAATATATAATCTTGTATAATCATCTATAATAATAATTGCAAACGTTCTGCTACCGTATATCTACAAAAGTAATTCTAAATTTAAATAATTTGTGGATAGTTTTTCCCTAAAATCATTTTATGGAATAGATAAATATCTATGTGGCCACCAATCCAATTTATGGCTAAATCTTGATCCATTTCATAAAAATTAATTTATACGGTTAATATACCTAGATTCACCCCGAATTGTTCAGTATCCAACAAATACGTTTGTGTATGAAGGCAACTTGACAATGCTAGAATGTAATGGAACAAGCTCACCGATATCTACTGTTACTTGGTTAAAAGATGGCATAGCTCTTCAAAATTATAAAAATATAACGATAATAGAAAAATTTTATACGTACAGTCGTCTTGTAATACCAGAAGTATCTAATAATGACATCGGGAACTATCAATGCCAATACAATAACTTTTTAGGATCAGCAACGAGTAATAAGACGTTTATAGATTTGATAGGTAAGTTAATTTGGTTTGAAAATGTATTAAAACGATATATTGCAATAGATGTAACCGATACGCCATAGATAGACTAAGTATTTGTCACTAGAAATAGGCTAATTCTAAATAAATTACCGTTTATCCTTGCTCTATATTTCAACAAATTTACTTTATTTGACGTACAGAATTTGTAGAAAGTTATGTTCTGATCCAATTCAGTGTAGATGTGAATAAATATAAATTTTAGACTAAAGGCAATTAAACGGATTATAGACTATAAACTACTTCTAGTACTTCTACGTAATCAAACATTACTGAATCTACAATAATTCTCTAAACGAATTACAAAATTAATTTGATTAAGGTATTATTTTAGTAACGTAGAGCAAGGATAAGGTTAGCAGAATAATAAAAGTATCAAGATTTGGCGACTAAGTTTTAATTCTTTGATTAAAATGTTTTTTAACAATGTAGCCATTCCAACATTTGAACGCAGTCCTAGTCCAGTTTTTGTACCGATTAATCAAGAAATCGTCTTACAATGCCATGGTAGCAGTAATCCAGCTGCAATTCAATTATCATGGATAAGAAATAGCACATTACTAAATAGATATTCTACTTCGCTAATAGTCAATAGCAGCAATTTAAGGTTTGTTGGTCAATTAAAAATAAATTCATCTAACAACGAAGATGCTGGCAATTACAAATGCAATATTAGCAATGGCTACAGTTTAGCGCTTTCGTCTGACATTATAGTAATAGTTCAAGGTAATAATCTAAAATTTAATAAATATCCAATAT
>NW_002060988.1:61294-62394 GCF_000150275.1 Trichoplax adhaerens
TTTCTACATCAATTAACGTATCTTGGCAGCCACCACAAATTCTCGATCGTAATGGTATTATCGTCACATATAGTCTACGGTATAATTCAACCCGATGGAATGATAATGGTATCATACAAACTGCTGGTTCTAATACTAAAGTTATATTACAAAATTTAATTCCGTTCACTACCTACAATATCACAATTAAAGCCGCAACTATTGTGGGATATGGACCTGAAAGTCCAGTCATGTCATCTACAACTTTTCAATCAGGTTCGATTTTTGTTTTATTGTTAACTACAAGAATGAAATGATAAAAATTTTAAACACGTACAATTTCTTCCTGAATAATCTCACAATGACCGAAGTTATACTAAATGTCTTTTATATAATTATTTATAGAATACTATTATAACTTATATTTAATATACAATCTGTTTAAATCTTTATTTACAGTACCCAATACCTATCCATCATATGCTCACAATCTACTTGATTCTTTGTTTATAGTACCTAATACCTATCCATCAGATATCAACGTAACAACGTTAACATCGACCTCAATTTATATTTCATGGCAGCCAATGCCATTATTCGAGCGTAATGGCATTATTACAGTTTACAATATTAGTTACCATTCCTTACAACGGAATCACAACGGTATAATCCAAGTCGATGGCTCAACATTATCTAACGTGCTATCTAATCTGCTGCCTTACACTACATATAATGTGACAGTTAGAGCTTCTACATCAGTCGGATTCGGTCCTACTAGTCCATTCGAGTCAGTCTTGACACATCAATCGGGTAAGATATTATACAGTAATATTGTATTTGCTAGTTGTTATCAATTAAGACGGTAAAACGATGTAGTTTATATAGATTACAATACAATAAAAGTTTTTAAGATTACTAGTCTTATTTGATGTTAAATCATTAATAAATACACTTAATTAACTGTGAACTTAGTGTACTCCGTGATAAAGTAAATAAAATTCTTGATCTAGAGTAAATTCTAAAATACATCGATCATGCTCACAATCTACTTGATTCTTTGTTTATAGTACCTAATACCTATCCATCAGATATCAACGTAACAACGTTACATCGACCTCAAT
>NW_002060987.1:0-9098 GCF_000150275.1 Trichoplax adhaerens
CTAACCCTAACCCTAACCCTAACCCTAACCCTAACCCTAACCCTAACCCTAACCCTAACCCTAACCCTAACCCTAACCCTAACCCGAACCCTAACCCTAACCCTAACCCTAACCCTAACCCTAACCCTAACCCTAACCCTAACCCTAACCCTAACCCTAACCCTAACCCTAACCCTAACCCTAACCCTAACCCTAACCCTAACCCTAACCCTAACCCTAACCCTAACCCTAACCCTAACCCTAACCCTAACCCTAACCCTAACCCTAACCCTAACCCTAACCCTAACCCTAACCCTAACCCTAACCCTAACCCTAACCCTAACCCTAACCCTAACCTTAACATCTGATAATATCTTTTAAGGCATTTATTTTCGTTTATTTAGTGTTTTAATAATTACCGTAGTAAATCCTTGATATTGGAATTAACCAGTAAAAAGTGCATAAATCATAATTACAGTAATAATAAATCATTGCGGTATGATGCAAGAATAAATTGGGTAATGCTTGAGTACTAAGTTGAATATGCTTATAGTTGTTAACACAAGTTTACCAAGCTACTTTATGTAAGGTAAAATGTAGAATACAAAAATTAGTAATTTTATATCTGCTTAAAATATTTATGAGTTTGTACGTAATCAAATGGCGGAATCTTTATCTATCTAATCAACTAGGAGTATGTTGCTAGCTTGCTTTTAGTAGATCAGATAGAACAAATTTGGTATGTGCAGAAATAATGTCTATACGAGCAATACGTAAATGCAGCTATATACTGTACAAAATTATTAAGCATGGAACACATTAGTTTCTCAATTATCTCCTCAAGATCACTTATTATACTGTACTTGTTCCTAGATGTTGTTATTGTAACTATAGACTTTTATTCATTGGAATTATAAATCAACCATTAAAATATTATTATTTATCAGTAAATAAATAAATTGAACCTTTCCATTGCAAATTTAAACACATCTCTAGAACTGTTATACTCATATATCAATGGATACGTGAATTAAAATGCAGTTAGGTTATATTACGGATCAAAAAAATTTTTCCGTGCCATTTATGCGCATACATATTTTGATTACCGAATCTATTAGATATTTGCAATCCTTAATTCGCTTTAAAAAACGAACAAGCCGAAATTTAATAATTGATAGTGTTAAATATTGCCAGTTACGATCAAAGTTCTACAAAATTATCAAACATCATCTCGTATAATTGATCTTACTAGCAAAAATCAGACTTAAATCATTCAAATTTAAAATAATTTTAAGTTTTAGTATGACTTTAGACCATATAGTTATTGCAATACTGAACGAATATAATTTCAAATAAAACGATGAAATAATTATAAATGAATGTAAATCGCTTAACTTTCAAAGGTTATAGATTGCAAAAACTGCTTACCTCTAGACTTAAATTATCGTATAAACTCATCAAAAATATTATATTAGACCAGATTCATATCTCAGAATTTGTAAAATTCTTTATCTTTGACAATGCAGGCTTCAGAGTCCTATCAATCTCATTAACATTTGTTTAGCGCATTCCGCTCGTTCAATTATGCTAAATTTAGCATTATGGCTTCGTATGTACCTATACCTTTAATTACAGTTTTATTACATTTTAATCGTATAATACTATAAGTATCTGAAAACTTAGCACCTATGCTAGTTTAAGTGAATATGTATTATAAATATAAACGAAAATTTTATATCCAAACCCATATAATAAATACTGTTTGTTCACAGAGCTTTCAAAGACTAGAGTCTAACACCAAGTTGGTGAGCATAATTCTGAAACCTTAGTGCTAACACATAGCGGTTATCATCGATCACCTTTGCGTAAAAGAAAAAATTGGCTCTTACGCTTGTAAGGCAAGGCAAGGCAAAGCATCTTTTTAATCACAGATTTTCGATAATAAGCATCATACAACAAATTCTTTTCCTTTGCGAATGAAAAAATAGAGACCATCCTGAGAGAAATTCAAGCTCTCAGGCATAATAATTAGTATTCGGTATACTCTGGTAGACATGTACCAAGGTTAAATAATTAAAGCATTTGAGTTAAAACCTACGGAGATACTGAATTCGTTGTTATTTAAATGCTTAAGTATTATCGGTGATTTGAATATATCGACAGTTTTCATGTAGTATTCATGTCTTATATTGCTTTATATGCCATCTATTACTTGGTAAGATACCTTGAAATATCTGTTAAATTGTTACAAAGCAGTAGATTGTAGTAGTCACATAATCATGTTAAATGTAAAATGAAACATTACAGAAGGCTAAAAGTATACATTTCCTCCTTCTGTGGGTACCAAAGGTGTAGTGAGTAGCAGTTCTTCCATACTGAATGAAATTATCCAATAATATTACCGTTATCCTGTTTGCTATAATAAAGATTGTTGATCATATTACTGACGCAACATACAGTTGTAGAATATTTATAATACCTATCGCTATAAAACAAACTAAAAGAATAAGCTTTTGTAAATACTGTATACGATTGCAGATATTGAGTCCGTATTATAATGATAATTATATTATTGATGAATATGTTATTACCTTGTTCCAATCTTGTCTTGTTTTATCACATATATGATAGAGATAATAAGCCAGTATCAAACATATTTCAGGACACTGTATCGATGCAAATCTAACCATGAATATATATTACAGTGCAATCGTATGTAAGCTCGTTTCGCATTGATTTTCGGTTTATTGATCTGTTTACGATGCTTAGTAAGATATCCTTTTTAAACAGTGCACTACCAGCATCAGTTGCCGCTCTTTTACCGCTATCTACAGCGTACCAATCGAATGGCAAATTTACCTAGTGCATTCTTACAAATACATTTTCTATCCTTCTAAATATGAAATACTTAATATTGGTAGTTATGCAGGAATTTTTTGTTATATAGGTGTAATTTATCAAGACAGACATATAATATGGTTCCATTGGCGAAATTGATTACCGCAAGGTAATAGCAATTCTAGTAGTAGATTGCGAATTAGTAGTTCTTAATTTTTGGAGCACAAAATTCTTCAGAAGTAAAGATAGTAGTGAAACTGATAAACATGGTTGAAGTTGAATGCCTGATAGAAGGGAGAAATATTTATAAAGTACGGTACATAATTGTCATACAACATTAGGGACAAAGTAGTCTAAACATGCCAATGCTTATGAAAAACGCTTCTTATTGACTTTAAGAGGCGAGATTTGCTATATCACCAAATAGTTCAGTTTCAACGAACGAATACTATAGTATAATTATAGCTTCATTGAAAGTGCAGACGAGGTAGTCAGAGGTTTACTTTTATTTATCACTGAAGAAATCTTGATAAACAAGATTATAGTCTTGACAATGTAATAGCATTTGACAAACTATTTCATTAACTAACCGACCAACTAACTAAAAAGTGGTTTTCAAGCACCAGCCTTTTATAGTCTCGTCAGAAATTCCCGGTACGCATTAAGTAAAATTATCCTTCTAAAGTTATAGGAATTAATATGAATATTGTCATTAAAGACTTCATATAAGACAATTAATAACATCTATTATTTAGAACTAACAATAAATTAATAGAAAGCTTAACACTTAACAGAAGATGATAATTTAACACCTTAATCATATAATAAATTAATTAAATCAATTGACTATAACACTAGCAGTGTATTATCATATTGATCAAAAATTAAACAGGTTATATGAAGAAATGATAGTTAATAAAACGTTAATTCATATAAACAATCTTTTATACTACGCTATAATAGTATTGGCATCAAATGAATACTTCAATCAGTCAATTTTTGGTTAATGGAATACATCCAAAGGGTTTTCATAAACTTATAAGAAATATTTGTTAATGGAAACAAATGATATTTTTAATTAGGGCCAATTAAGTAAGAAACTAGTGTTTTTTTTCTAACTTCAAAAGTGTCATTTGAGTTTTCACTTTCTAATTACATAGGACCATTCATACTAGTAAATATACGATACATTGAATTAGTGTCAAATGAGCTCTTTAAGATTAACACGTATAAACCGCATGCTGTTCCTCAATTGCACATAGGCTCAATATTGAAGCGTTTATATTGTTTAATAACCTCAAGTGTAAAAACTATATAGCAAACGTAGTCAAATTGAAATTTAACACCAGCTTTAAGATTATAACAAATATAAAATTTCAGAGTATTTAATATATGACTATGTTGTTATCGGGAAACTGTAGTTATTTTAAATAAAATCTGTAACATTTCCTTCCTAGCACTAATAACAATTAATAGGGTTCGCTGGAAATAAAGTATGAATCATCTTGGAACCACATACTATAAACCTAATTATAAAAGTAAATTACAGCGGTTCACATCACATCGCAACACAACTAATATTATGACTATTACCAACTAATATGCAGTTATTAGCAAGTAGCCAATCACGTATTTGATGGTGAAGTTTCCCGTGAAAATCTTGAAGTGATAATTTAATAATTTAACTATTAAGAATTTCTGGCCAACTTTTTCCATATAACTAAGAAAAATTGGAAAACCAACGCACTGTAATGTAGTATAGCACCCTAATTAAGGTACTTCGGAAACTCTCATGACGGCAAAATATAGTACATAATGAAAAATATCGATACTACGTTAAAATGTTACTCTATATTACAGAACACCGTAGCCAATAGGAAACTACCGGTACTGCATGATAACATCATCAGCGTCACTAGCAACAAACCAACATAAATACTGCATGGCGTTGTACTACATTTGGAACGTCAATTAATCATTTATTAAATATGTTGGTTTCATGGCAATATTGTACGCTATTCTATTTGATTATTGAAGTCAAAAAGCAGACGCAATATACAGTTATCATTTTCCATTATCTAGACATGCTACTATCTTTCTACGCATAGGGTTGTTCCATAAACTCGTCAATTCTTTCAGCTTCACCAGCAATATACATTCTCAATTGATTATCCTCTATCGAAGGGTCTGAGAAAATATTAGATAGATTCAAGTCTGTTTGGTCTCGGCATCTGCTTAAAATTATCTTATTTCTCCTTTTGCACTGTCTGCTTTTACATAGCATGGTCAACAAAATTTCTTCATTTTTACGTACTATTGAATCAAATCTCAGAGAATCAACCTATTAGGTTATTGATCTTTATTTTGCTTTCATTTTTAAACCAATTCAAAAGAGATCTTTAAAACAGAGTGTAAACAATGACACAATCAAGTATTTGGCTTTAAGTTTTGTTTACTTAAGGCCAGAGAATATGCTCGAGTTTGATGGAAGCTTAAGTACTATAGTCGTTAAATTCTAAAAATTCGCATCTTAGTGGACCTAAAATGAAGGTACGATAGTACATGAAGGACCGTATTCATTCTAATAATTTCCTAATACAGTTCATAAAAATTATTTCGTGTTTATTAAGTGGAAGGATTGAATATTCTTTCAAATTTTATCTAAAGATAACTAATTTTTGCACAAACTTATTGTCTCGTCGAATTGCCCGAATAAAGAGCTTGATTGCAGATGTACTTGTTTTCTTTCTGCTATTATCTTCTCGAAATGGGCCATATCGTATAAAGGAGGACTATTATCCTTTTTTTCTGAAATATGGTTTGCGGGGTCTACTAAAAAATAACAGAGTATCCTTCTCATTCCATCTGATTTTGCGGTGAATGGTAATACCTTATGTTGATATTTGTTAAAGAATACGATACATCTGCCTTTTTTAGCTTGTAACGATCCAATTGGCTTGATTGTCGATTCGCTATTATGTACATCATTTATCTCTGCAACCGGTTCATGGAAGTCTGATTGGTAAGACGCCAAAGTTGATTGGTCAATCCATTTCCTAAATGCCAATCTTGACGTATATATTCCTTGAATATTGGTATAACATACAGCACTGGCAACTATTTTTTCATTTGTTGTTCCTTCCACATGCCAACTTCCACCTGGGTATGATTCTCCCTTTTTTAACCTTATTTCTGCGATTTTAACGATGACTTGAAGTTTTCTATTTCGGAGGCTTATTTTATTATGTTTAGAATCATCTTCATCAAATGAACGCTTTCTGGATGATTGGTAATAACAATCATTTACGTTTAAAACATCTTCAAAAGCGGGCAGTACATCTTTTAATGAGGAAGTTATTGAATCGTAAATGGCCTTGTCTAAATCTCTCGATAAATTTCCGATATTTCCTGAAATAGCTATGTTTCCCAAATCGTCTACAGTGATATCTACTGCTGGCCATTGATATTTAGACGAAATAGAAGCAGTTTGTAAGAAATACAAACTCGAGGGCATATTATTCCAGTCTTTACTCGGAGCAATTCCGTGGATAATAGGATCCAATGAAGGATGAACAATATCTAAAACCTTTCCGTCCGATCCCGGATGCCAAACTTCTTTAAACCGATCAGATAATAGATATTTGTCTACGGCTTCGTTAAAAGTTATATAGGATAAATCATCTTTCGTAACAATTCCTTCGGATTGAAGTAAAGTGTCGCCGCATACCTTTCTTTCCCTCGCAAACGTAACAAATCTGATATCGCCCGTCTGATTTCTGCCTCCTTGTATTTTTCTGCATTTTGTAACTCTTGCTTCCATTTTTCACAATATTTGAAGATTTTACTCTCCCAGTCAACCTTTGCCATACAAGCATCTTTGATAGCCACGACATTAGAATTATTACTAGGGATTCGCCAAGTATCTATAAATATCCGGATAAGGTATCTGGCTAATTCAGGATCTTCGTAGAAAGTCGGCTCCATCATAGGATGATGTTGGTAATTTCCTTGCAATTGAAGAAGATAATGCACTACATCATAACATTGACCACGACAAGCCCAGCGGAAACCTTGATAGTTCCGGACAGAAACATCTACACCAATCGCTACCAGTTTTTCAAGTGAGCCAAGGCTTCCGTGGTGACATGCCCATCTCCATGCGTATTCATCTTTAACGCCAATAATTTCTTCCCAATATTTTTTCGGAATATTTTCACTCATATCAAATCTAAAAGCTAACATGGTGAAATTGACCCTCGACGTCTTTTCCATGTAAGGCAGAATACAACTTGACATAAAATCGAATAAAGGTTCTGCTTCGCTACTATATTCATCTTCACTCAATCTGAAAAAGTTAATCCACTCACCATCGTCATCTATATCTATATCAAATAATTTCGCTATTTCCTTTTTGCGTTCTTCTGAAGATTCATCGAAGAATTGTTCTATTTCTGTTATGGTTTCTTCTTCAATGCTATCGAAGTCTCCATATTTCATGTTTTCCATTAATTCTTTTACTTCTTCCATTTTGTGTCAAATAATAGGCCAATCTATACTTACTGTCGCTTAAAAATCTCTGAGTATATCACTAAAACTTCTAGCTATAACAATAAACTTTTCCTGCATAACCATGGAAATGCATTAGTCCAACTGACAAACAGGACCGCATGGCCTTCAGTTTTAGTTAGTAATCAAATAACAGTTATTTATAATCCATTAATAATTAATAATATGTAAAGTACTACATACTAATTCGGTGTGCTACCTCACTTACTTAGCACGCTATACAGTGCAGGCTCATAATTGTATTTATCAGCTCAACCTGTTGAGCATAATTAATATTGTAGTAACACTAGCTGAACACGCCCCATGCCATACGAATGAAAGTTCTGATATTATCAAGAAGTTAATGTTATGCAGATGCATAAGAAGTATCTTGAGTGGAATTGAAATCTAATTTCGATAATAACTTGTAGCATTTAACTATGGCGTTACTTTCTTCAGCAATATAGTTATACAAATTAAGAAATATTAACGTAGAAAATAGCTGTTTGAGCACAGTGATGGATTCTATCACACCTTAATTAATGACTACGAATTCAGCTATTAAGACCAGTACTCAGTTCTGCTTTAGGCAAATTTACTAATTCAAGACTTAGGGTTTTGCTAACTTCTGTAGTGCGGTATAGCAATGCCAAGTGATTGTAATATTAGCAATAAACAATTACTTCAAACTTATAGATTTTACTTAGATCAAAGACATTCATAGAGTTTTTACGAGTGAATAACGATCATACTGTATACAGAAACAAAATTACTTTTTTCAATCAGTGCCAAATGAGAATAGAATGCTTTTTATTTCAATCTAAAGCATCTTTAGGGTTTCCGTTTTCATATAATGTTGTATCATTCATACATGCAAATATATTTTGAATCAGCATCAAAAGTGTGCTTCAAAAATGTTATTTTCAGGAAGATCTGAGATATTTCTAGATTTGAAATTGAAATCGCATTTCTGAATCGGCACCGAGTGAAGAATTGAAATAGGCAATATTCTATTCAAATCTATGCGTAGACCGGCCTACTACTCTTCTACAGAGCTTTACTATTTATCTCGATAATACCTTCTAAATCCATTGCTAACACGAAATTCCATTGTCATAGTTTATAGCAACGGATGCACTAGTAGGAAGTACGGTATTTCGCCATAAAATATTGATCCGAATAATAAATGGCTATATTACAAATTAAATTCAGTCTTTCGTATACTGTATTTTTTATCCAAGCTTATAGGATTTATGCTACATTGTAATAATTACGTATAATCAAACATTAAATTAAATCATACACGTGCAGTGCATGCATTGGTCCTCAATCAACCATCGGCTTAGAATCGAAGTACTCAACTTGTTGTAAACATCAATAATTATTTAATAAATCATTAGTGGCCATTTTCTTATCAGAAATAGTTACTTTTTATAAAATATGTAAGATTTCACTCCAAACATTTATAGTTATCAATTGAGTTTACAGACTGTAAAGAACAAGCATACGATATATTAGCACATAAATCAATGTAATACTACTAATATCAACTAATGTAGCGACCAAATAGCCAACCACGAATTAGATGATAAAATTTCTCTTGAATCTTGGTGACAATTTAGCAGCTTAACTATTAAGAATTGTTACGCCAAACTTTTTCCATATCACTAAGAAAAATGGAAAGCTAAGAGACATACTGTGTTACAGTACATTAAGGTAACTGGAAAACTCTCATT
>NW_002060987.1:9148-11450 GCF_000150275.1 Trichoplax adhaerens
GCACCAGCCTTTTATAGTCTCATCAGAAATTCCCGGTACACATTAAGTAAAATTATCCTTCTAAAGCTATAGGAATAATATGAATATTGTCATTAAAGACTTCATATAAGATAATTAATTAATAACATCTATTATTTAGAACTAACAATAAATTAATAAAGAGCTAAACTCTTAACACAAGATGACAATTTAACACCTTAATCATATAATAAATTAATTAAATCAATTGACAACAACACTAGCAGTGTATTATCGTATTAATCAAAGATTAAACAGGTTATATGAGGAAATGATGGTTAATAAAACGTCAATTCACACAAATAATCTTTCATGCTACCTTATAATTAGAACGAACTTACGTATCGTAACAATAATATAATCGATATTTTATATAAACTGTAAAGCGCACAAACAGGTATAAAATCAACGCTCACACCATAGTGCAGCTGGGTGGAACACCTTTATGCTGCACTTTAAAATGCACACACGGCTATTTGAACAATGCTTGCACTAAGGTGGCTGCTAGTGGGATAGTATTAGCATCAAATAAATACTTCAATCAGTCAATTCTTAATTAATGGAATACATTCCAAGGGTTTTCATAAACTTATAAGTAATAATTGTTAACGAAAACAAATGACATTTTTAATTAGGGCCAATTAAGTAAGAAAATAGTGTTTTTTTTTTCTAACCTCAAAAGTGTCATTTGAGTTTTCACTTTCTAATTACATAGGACCATTCATACTAGTAAATATATGATACATTGAATTAGTGTCAAATGAGCTCATTAAGATTAACACGTATAAACCACATGCTGTTCCTCAATTGCACATAGGCTCAACATCGAAGCGTTTATATTGTTTAATAAACTTAAGTGTAAAAACTATATAGCAGACGTAGTCAAATTGAAATTTAACACCAGCTTTAAGATTATAACAAATATAAAATTTCAGAGTATTTAATATATGACTGCATTGTTATCGGAAAACTGTAGTTATTTTAAATAAAATCTATATCATTTCCTTCCTAGCACTAATAACAATTAATAGAGTTCGCTGGAAATAAAGTATGAATCATCTTGGAACCACATAATATAAACCTAAGTACAAAAATAAATTACGGCGGTTCACATCACATCGCAACACAACTAATATCATACTAATGCCAACTAATATGCAGTTATTAGCAAATAGCCAATCACGTATTTGATGGTGAAGTTTCCAGTGAAAATCTTGAAGTGACAATTTAATAGCTTAACTATTAAGAATTTCTGGCCAACTTTTTCCGTATAACTAAGAAAAATTGGGAAGCCAACGCACTGTACGGTAGCATAGCACCTTAATTAAGGTGCTTCGGAAACTCTCATGACGTCACAATATAGTATATAATGAAAAATATCGAAACTACGTTAATATGTTACTCTATATTACAGGACACTGTAGCGAATAGGAAACTACCGGCACTGCATGATAACATCATCAGCGTCACTAGCAACAAACCAACATAAATACTGCATGGCGTTGTACTACATTTGAAACGGCAATTAATCATTTATTAAATATGTTGGTTTCTTGGCAATATTGTACGCTATTCTATTTGAATATTGAAGTCAAAAAGCAGCCTCAATATGCAGTTATCATTTTCCATTATCTAGACATGCTACTATCTTTCTACGCATAGGGTTGTTCCATAAATTCGTCAATTCTTTCAGCTTCACCAGCAATATACCTTCTCAATTGATTATCCTCTATTGAAGGGTCTGCGAAAATATTAGATAGATTCAAGCCTATTTTGTCTCGGCATCTGCTTAAAATTATTTTATTTCTCCTTTTGCACTGTCTGCTTTTACATAGCATTGTCAACAAAATTTCTTCATTTTTACGTACTATTGAATCAAATCTCAGAGAATCAACCTATTAGGTTATTGATCTTTATTTTGCTTTCAATTTTAAACAAATTCAAAAGAGATCTTTACAACAGAGTGTAAATAATGACACAATCAAGTATTTGGCTTTCAGTTCTGTTTACTTACGGCCAGAGAATATGCTCGAGTTTGATGGAAGCTTAAGTACAATAGTCGTTAAATTCTAAAAATTCGTATCTTAATGGACCTAAAATGAAGGTACGATAGTGCACGAAGGACCGTATTCATTCTAATAATTTCCTAATACAGTTCATGAAAATTATTTCGTTTGTTTATTATGTGGAAGGATTGAATATTCTTTCAAATTTTATCTAAAGATAACTAATGTTCGCATAAACTTATTGTCTCGTTGAATTGCCCGAATAAAGAGCTTGATTG
>NW_002060987.1:11500-81174 GCF_000150275.1 Trichoplax adhaerens
TAATCTCTCGATAAATTTCCGATATTTCCTGAAATAGCTATGTTTCCCAAATCGTCTACAGTGATATCTACTGCTGGCCATTGATATTTAGACGAAATAGAAGCAGTTTGTAAGAAATACAAACTCGAGGGCATATTATTCCAGTCTTTACTCGGAGCATTTCCGTGGATAATTGGATCCAATGAAGGATGAACAATATCTAAAACCTTTCCGTCCGATCCCGGATGCCAAACTTCTTTAAACCGATCAGATAATAGATATTTGTCTACGGCTTCGTTAAAAGTTATATAGGATAAATCATCTTTCGTAACAATTCCTTCGGATTGGAGTAAGGAGTCGCCGCATACCTTTCTTTCCCCTCGCAAACGTAACAAATCTGATATCGCCCGTCTGATTTCTGCCTCCTTGTATTTTTCTGCATTTTGTAACTCTTGCTTCCATTTTTCACAATATTTGAAGATCTTACTCTCCCAGTCAACCTTTGCCATACAAGCATCTTTGATAGCCACGACATTAGAATTATTACTAGGGATTCGCCAAGTATCTATAAATACCCGGATAAGGTATCTGGCTAATTCAGGATCTTCGTAGAAAGTCGGCTCCATCATAGGATGATGTTGGTAATTTCCTTGCAATTTAAGAAGATAATGCACTACATCATAACATTGACCACGACAAGCCCCGCGGAAACCTTGATAGTTCCGGACAGAAACATCTACACCAATCGCTACCAGTTTTTCAAGTGAGTTCAGGCTTCCGTGGTGACATGCCCATCTCCATGCGTATTCATCTTTAACGCCAATAATTTCTTTCCCAATATTTTTCCGGAATATTTTCACTCATATCAAATCTAAAAGCTAACATGGTGAAATTGACCCTCGACGTCTTTTCCATGTAAGGCAGAATACGACTTGACATAAAATCGAATAAAGGTTCTGCTTCGCTACTATATTCATCTTCACTGAATCTGAAAAAGTTAATCCACTCACCATCGTCATCTATATCTATATCAAATAATTTCGCTATTTCCTTTTTGCGTTCTTCTGAAGATTCATCGAAGAATTGTTCTATTTCTGTTATGGTTTCTTCTTCAATGCTATCGAAGTCTCCATATTTCATGTTTTCCATTAATTCTTTTACTTCTTCCATTTTGTGTCAAATAATAGGCCAATCTATACTTACTGTCGCTTAAAAATCTCTGAGTATATCACTAAAACTTCTAGCTATAACAATAAACTTTTCCTGCATAACCATGGAAATGCATTAGTCCAACTGACAAACAGGACCGCATGGCCTTCAGTTTTAGTTAGTAATCAAATAACAGTTATTTATAATCCATTAATAATTAATAATATGTAAAGTACTGCATACTAATTCGGTGTGATACCTCACTTACTTAGCACGCTATACAGTGCAGGCTCATAACTGTATTTATCAGCTCAACCTGTTGAGCATAATTAATAATGTAGTAACACTAGCTGAACACGCCCCATGCCATACGAATGAAAGTTCTGATATTATCAAGAAGTTAATGTTATGCAGATGCATAAGAAGTATCTTGAGTGGAATTGAAATCTAATTTCAATAATAACTTGTAGCATTTAACTATGGCGTTATTTTCTTCAGCAATATAGTTATACAAATTAAGAAATATTAACGTAAAAAATAGCTGTTTGAGCACAGTGAGGGATTCTATCACACCTTAATTAATGACTACGAATTCAGCTATTAAGACCAGTACTCAGTTCTGCCTTAGGCAAATTTACTAATTCAAGACTTAGGGTTTTGCTAACTTCTGTAGTGCGGTATAGCAATGCCAAGTGATTGTAAAATTAGCAATAAACAATTACTTCAAACTTATAGTTTTTACTTAGATCAAAGACTTTCATAGAGTTTTTACGAGTGAATAACGACCATACTGTATACAGAAACAAAATTACTTTTTTCAATCAGTGCCAAATGAGAATAGGATGCTTTTTATTTCAATCTAAAGCATCTTTAGGGTTTCCGTTTTCATATAATGTTGTATCATTCATACATGCAAATATATTTTGAACCAGCATCAAAAGTGTGCTTCAAAAATGTTATTTTCAGGAAGATCTGAGATATTTCTAGATTTGAAATTGAAATCGCATTTCTGAATCGGCACCGAGTGAAGAATTGAAATAGGCAATATTCTATTCAAATCTATGCGTAGACCGGCCTACTACTCTTCTACAGAGCTTTACTATTTATCTCGATAATACCTTCTAAATCCATTGCTAACACGAAATTCCATTGTCATAGTTTATAGCAACGGATACACTAGTAGGAAGTACGGTATTTCGCCATAAAATATTGATCCGAATAATAAATGGCTATATTACAAATTAAATTCAGTCTTTCGTATACTGTATTTTGTATCCAAGCTTATAGGATTTATGCTACATTGTAATAATTACGTATAATCAAACATTAAATTAAATCATGCACGTGCAGTGCATGCATTGGTCCTCAATCAACCATCGGCTAAGAATCGAAGTACTCAACTTGTTGTAAACATCAATAATTATTTAATAAATCATTAGTGGCCATTTTCTTATCAGAAATAGTTACTTTTTATAAAATATGTAAGATTTCACTCCAAATATTTATAGTTATCAATTGAGTTTACAGACTGTGAAGAACAAGCATACGATATATTAGCACATAAATCAATGTAATACTACTAATATCAACTAATGTAGCGACCAAATAGCCAACCACGAATTAGATAATAAAATTTCTCTTGAATCTTGGTGACAATTTAACAGCTTAACTATTAAGAATTGTTACGCCAAACTTTTTCCACATCACTAAGAAAAATGGAAAGCTAAGAGCTATACTGTGTTACAGTACATTAAGGTAACTGGAAAACTCTTATTACGTATATCACTAAATAGTACCATATGTACTGCTATAAAACTAATATTGCGTTAACATGCTTCACGGTATTACAGAACAGTACAGTAAATTATCGTATAGCAACTAAGTACAATAACGACGCCTACATGAATGTCGTATTATTACATTAGTGCTGCATTAGGAACGACGATTTATCATTTGTCCAATATGTTTGTATCATGATTGTACTGTAAGTAAAACAAGGATCGAGTAGAAAGAGCATCAAGTACTGTAGCCTCAATATTAGTTACCATTTGAGCCATTTATCTAGAATTCATGCTAAAATTATTATAATTATCGTTACCCGAGTGAATGAACATTACTTCTTGCTATGTAACAATCTACAACAGATACATCATCCTCTATATAGTATATTGCCGCCTTTCTGGGCATAGTACAGTTATCACTTGAACCATTTATCTAGAAATCATGGTAAAATTATTACAATTATCATTACCCGAGTTAGTGAACATTACTTCTTACTAAGTTATAATCTGCAATAGATACCGAACCTCTAACACCTATTTCTGGGTATAGGGTTGTCTTATAAACTGTGCTGCAATTCTTCCAGCTTTACTATCAAGAAGATTTATCACTGATAACCCCCTTTCAGCATCGGTTCTAGGACAATTTTCTCCTGGGCAGCTGTTGAAGCAATAGGTGAAACAGGTGTTGCTAATACGTCATAGTCAGCACCGAAAGTAAGAACTAAATACTGTACTATACCATGAGTAAGATCCTTCCGTCGAAGGTCATTGATCTGTTTGGTTGATTCATACGATTTGTTCCCTGCATCGACCTAAAATTATCTTTTTGTTTGCATTTTATGCATGGTATCGTTAACAATATTTCTTCGCTTTCCAACGCTGTTGGATGGAATTTTGAAGAATAAATCAGATCGCTGATTATCATTTTTCCTTTTTATTTTAGGGTTTATTAGAAGGAGACCATCGACTCATAGTGTAAACAGTCACATAGTCAAGTATTCAGTTTCAATTTTCTTTCAAATTTATTACCAGAGTCTGCTCGAGACTAATAAATGGATACATATCACAGCCATTAAATTCTTAAGTCCACGTTTAAACGGATTTAAAATGATGGTAAAACAATGTTTCATTATATTTATAGCACTAATTTTACTAATACAGTTTACTATAACAATCAATTCTTTGCTATTTACATATTTTGTGGAACGACTGCCTTATCTAAAAAGTTTCATCTAAAGGAAATTAATGTTCACACAGACTTATAGTCTCGTCATAGTTTGCCTGTAAAAGTACCTTTTTTCTTTCTTCTATTATCTTCTCGAAATGGGCCATATCGTATAAAGGAGGACTATTATCCTTTTTTTCTGAAATATGGTTTGCGGGGTCTACTAAAAAATAACAGAGTATCCTTCTCATTCCATCTGATTTTGCGGTGAATGGTAATACCTTATGTTGATATTTGTTAAAGAATACGATACATCTGCCTTTTTTAGCTTGTAACGATCCAATTGGCTTGATTGTCGATTCGCTGTCATGTACATCATTTATCTCTGCAACTGGGTCATGGAAATTCTGTTGATAAGACGTCAAATCTTCGAATTCGTCAATCCATTTCCTAAATGCCAATCTTGACGTATATATTCCTTGAATATCGGTATAACATACAGCACTGGCAACTATTTTTTCATTTGTTGTTCCTTCCACATGCCAACTTCCACCTGGGTATGATTCTCCCTTTTTTAACCTTATTTCTGCGATTTTAACGATGACTTGAAGTTTTCTATTTCGAAGGCTTATTTTATTATGTTTAGAATCATCTTCATCATATGAACGCTTTCTGGATGATTGGTAATAACAATCATTTGCGTTTAAAACATCTTCAAAAGCGGGCAGTACATCTTTTAATGAGGAAGTTATTGAATCGTAAATGGCCTTGTCTAAATCTCTCGATAAATTTCCGATGTTTCCTGAGATAGCTATGTTTCCCAAATCGTCTACAGTGACATCTACTGCTGGCCATTGATATTTAGACGAAATAGAAGCAGTTTGTAAGAAATACAAACTCGAGGGCATATTATTCCAGTCTTTACTCGGAGCAATTCCGTGGATAATAGGATCCAATGAAGGATGAACAATATCTAAAACCTTTCCGTCCGATCCCGGATGCCAAACTTCTTTAAACCGATCAGATAATAGATATTTGTCTACGGCTTCGTTAAAAGTTATATAGGATAAATCATCTTTCGTAACAATTCCTTCGGATTGGAGTAAGGAGTCGCCGCATACCTTTCTTTCCCCTCGCAAACGTAACAAATCTGATATCGCCCGTCTGATTTCTGCCTCCTTGTATTTTTCTGCATTTTGTAACTCTTGCTTCCATTTTTCACAATATTTGAAGATTTTACTCTCCCAGTCAACCTTTGCCATACAAGCATCTTTGATAGCCACGACATTAGAATTATTACTAGGGATTCGCCAAGTATCTATAAATACCCGGATAAGGTATCTGGCTAATTCAGGATCTTCGTAGAAAGTCGGCTCCATCATAGGATGATGTTGGTAATTTCCTTGCAATTGAAGAAGATAATGCACTACATCATAACATTGACCACGACAAGCCCAGCGGAAACCTTGATAGTTCCGGACAGAAACATCTACACCAATCGCTACCAGTTTTTCAAGTGAGTTCAGGCTTCCGTGGTGACATGCCCATCTCCATGCGTATTCATCTTTAACGCCAATAATTTCTTCCCAATATTTTTTCGGAATATTTTCACTCATATCAAATCTAAAAGCTAACATGGTGAAATTGACCCTCGACGTCTTTTCCATACGCGGTAGAATACGACTATTTATAAAATTGATTACAGATTCTATAGCCCTACTGTAACTGGTACCGTTGTAGGTATCTGTGCACTCTTTGAAAAAGATGATCCACCCATCATCATCTTCAATATCTATATCAAATAAATCTGCTATTTCCTTTTTGCGTTCTTCTGAAGATTCATCGAAGAATTGTTCTACTCCCTTCAGGCTTTCTTCTTCAATGCTATCCAACTCTCCATATTTCATGTTTTCAATCAATTCTTTTACTTGTTCCATTTTGTATCCAGCAACAAAAACAATTTCAGTGAAGATGATAACCTAGATAGCGCTTAAAACTCTCTTAACTTGATGCAGTTTATAGGTGCAATTAGAAGCAAAGATGAAATTTATTTTGCTGCTTAAACCATTGAAATGAGTCAGTTTGCAACTAGCAGATACTGTATACTGTACAGTACTGCATAGTACAGTATAGAGTACAGTACTATACACGGTATACAGTACAGTATGTACTGTACTGGACTGGAGTGGATGGTACTGTATACTGTACTGTACAGCAACTAACGAATAAAATAAATGATGCAGGCTGGATCATGCCAGCATCGTTATTTGGAGTTAATTACCCTAACTGCGTACGCAACCCTAACCCTAAAAAATCTCCCGCAAAAATAGGCTGACAGATTCCGTAAATTCCAACGTTTTTAAGTCATCGTACAAAATACAGTACTGTACAGAGTCTTGTAGTAACAACTACAGTATTAGCTACTCAACTATCAAACTATCCAGAAAGTTTTGTTTGCTGAATGTTGAAAACTCTATTGTTATCTATTTCCATACGCTTATGACCAACTGTACATTCTGTACAGTACAGTATAGTAGCTAGAGATAAGCATTTTTTTAGTAAAAGAGTAATACGCACCCGGTCTTCTACCATATACAGTACTGTACTGTGCTTTATTAGCTCTGAATATACGCGTATATGAATTATAATTGAAATAAAAATAGGCTGCTTTACTCATAACATTATTATAAAATAGCTGTTTACTAGCAAATCTCATTTAATCGATTTCATAGGAAATTAAAGTGCTATATAAAGTTGGGATTATATTGTTGGCCTAATTCTGTGTTCTTAGAAATTGTACTTCGGCTGGATATATAATATAAGTTATAATATAACACAGACCTCTGCTCTATCTACCGCACGGAAGTAAAGTGTAAATAACAGAAAATACTTACAGTATTATTTTCTGTGTTAGTAAGAGCCAATATCATAAGATGAGAATAAGCAAGCTAGAATTGCTCTATTACGAAATTCATCGGGTAGTAATGTCTATAATAGACGAGATGATTTAAATGATCTTCGAACACAATTATTTATTCGTCTACATTGGTAGCAAAGTCTTAATAATCTCTAATTAGAGATTAGCATCGGGAGGGTCAATTTGGTGTAATGTGTTTATGTACGTACACTTGTTCATTTTATCGCGCGTTAGCATAGAAAGTATTTCAGTACTTCAATATTCTTTCGGAAATAACTCGCGCGACACTGTCTAAAATCTATCGAATGTCACGTAGAATGTATAATAAGTATAATAAAAAAAATATTTCCTAAACGCTTAGAAATATGGACTTGCAATTTAAATGAGTCAGACCATCGATGAATAATCAAGATTCATAATTTCTTCAGAATATTAAATAATAAATTTATGCAGAAAATAATCATGTAAAATACTTTGGATACCGTTAATTAGAATGGATACCGAACGTTTTTACAACATTTAAAGCCACGTATAGTTATCTACTCCTATAATGTGACTACTGTACTTAATTCGTTAACTAAACTCCATTTAAAGTATACTCTGAGATATTAGCTCATTAGATTGATTTCAAATATCGAAAATGTTTATTTTGATTGCGCAATTTCACACAGTGAACTTACTATGTGTAAATTAAGAAAATCGAAATCTTCCCAGTACTACTTTAACGAAATTGGAAACATAAATAAGCTACAAAATAGAACTGCCCATAGCTAGCCTTGTCGCAATACACATAGGAACGTGTATACAAGCATATGTGCTTGCTGAAAAAGGAAATCTGAAAACTTACTGTATCTACTCGTATATTAACAGGTCAGGATAAAGCATTGGGATTAGATTATTTTATATCAGATCATATGTCGCCAAGGCTACCCTTTAAATATCGTGGGCATTTTAAAGCTTTATCGTTTGTTGAATATGTCCGATGGCAAACAACATTATTCGACAACGGAAATTATGAAGGAGCCTCGATGATATAGTTAATATATAAACCTTATCTAGAAGACAATATAATTAGTTATCACCGTACTTGTACAGAAATAACAGAATGGCTAGGTAAAATGTAATTTCTATACTTACAATGATATCTACATTGATCGGCATTTTCAAAGTCAAAAAAAATGTACATGAAATAGACCTTGAAGTATGAACATCCAATATGAATAACATTAATTTTAGATATCTAACAAGCTACAACAGGCATATCGTCCTTTATACATTGCTGTCTTCCGGGGCATAGGGTTGTCCAATAAACTGATCTGTAATTCTTCCAGCTTCTCTTAAACCACTCAAAATCGCCCCATGTACCGTGGCAGGATAATTTCTACAAGTATGTTCACCAGCAAAAAAGACTCGTGGCTGATTAGGACCTTTTTCAACAGTACCTAAAGGCGTTCGGTTTGCAGTTGTTGAAGCATTAGGTGAAACAGGTGATGCCATTATGTCATAATCTGCACCGGAAGCGTGAACCCCGACATATGAATAAGATCCTTTCGAAAAAGGGTCACTAAACCATCGTGAAATACAGGTTTCCTTTGGCTAGAATTGTAATTATAATCAAGCATTATAATTATCGCAAAACAAGTTGATGTCTAAAAGGATTTCTAATAGCAGAACCTTACCTGCGGTACATTATTAGCACCAAAGATACCTTTCAGGATTGCTACGGTTCGAGCGACAATAGTATCGTCGGAAATGTTTTCAATCGCTTCAGCAGCTTCGCCAGCGATTAGAGCGATTAAAACTGGACTTCGTTTCGTTGACCAAAATAAGAAAAGCTCACCTCTATCGCTCGTACAGGAATTTACATGGCCAAATAAATTGCTTTTCGAGTTCCAGAATATGCTTTCGAAACACAGTACAACCTTCGTTCATTTGAGGTGCAGATACAATTAGTGACGGGGAAAATCATGTTCAAATAATACTATAAATTACGGTTATTAAGATGGTACCTTGTTAAGATTTCCGTACCCAAGCCTCTTAATGCCATTTGTCTTCCATTCAGGAAGAGGAGGATTAAATTGTATTAAAGAAGGATTATACTTATAGATTCCCAGTGGAACAGTCATCAGGACAGCATCGCCGCAAAATTTAGTTGTAGTATTGTCACTGCCGCCACTTTCATAGTTTGACTGCGTTATGATTTCTACTCCTGAAATATTCACATAATAATGTCGGCTTTATCACGGAAGAGAAGTTGATGGATAGAGATACAAAACAGTGCCATAGTACTATAACTAGAGACAATTCTCATTTTAAGGCTAAAATACCGTACCTCTTTCATTGTAATTGATATTTCTTACGGTTGTATTTAGCTTTATATTTAATCCATCAGCAAGGGCTTCAGGAACACATGAATAGCCATTTTTTACAATCAAGTGAGCACCAGAAAATTCGAAATCATCATCTTGATCCCAATATTTCAGAGATAGCCTTTTTAGTGGACATGCATTCGCAAACTCCAAATTGGCAAAATGCCAATTTAGTATTTGGCAGTCTCTTGGAGATAGGTACACATCACTAGCAAATGTAAAGGATGGTATTACTTATACTTATCCAAACATAAGAACACTAAAAGACATCAAAATTTTTTATTTTGAATGTAACATAAATCGCAATTAAATCGTACCTTGGTGGGTTTGATTCCAAAAGAGATAATTTCTGTTGAATTTCCTGTTGTTTACTAAGAAGTGAATCATGCTCCTGGAAAAACAGAGACCATATGAGGCATAAATGAGAAATACTATCCAAGTGAAAGTGTAGCAGAAGCGTTGCTACACTGCTACAATTTCCCAATAAGACATAATCGAAACAAACTATCTGATGGTCTTTTTACCTTAAATAAAGATACTAATTCTCTAGCTTTGCTTCTAGCTTGAAATTCATTGTCAATACTGCTGTAAAAAATACCAATTCCTCAGCACTGATATCAGTATTTCAAGACTAGATTCCTTACTACCATAGCATTTTGAGTTAGCTAGCGATACCTTACAACTCACCTTGGCTGTTTCTTGGCATCAACACCAACGTGTTCTCTATGTATTTGAACGATATCAGTCTGCACAGTAATCAACTAAATATCACAAATGTAAGTAGCATTCGTATCAAGAATAGTATTATTCCAAGAATGAATATTAAGAAGAATTTCAAATACCTGTCTCTTGACAGCTAGACATTGGTCCTGCAGCTCATTGATTCTTTTATAATGTTGAATCAAATCTTCTTTCACTTGTCGCTCTCGAAGTCTAAAATCGTTATCGATTATAGCTACTTAGTCATCCAAAAAAGCACAAGTACATTACAAATAATGCTGGATTTGTATGAGAAAACTAAGTAATGATAGCGCTAGATTCACACAGTATCTACTACTAACAGCCTTACAAAATTCAGTAATCAGTTTAATTTCTGTTTTCTAAGAGTATAAATATTACGTATACACACGATATCTAACCTCTATAAACAACATCATTGATCAATTATATTATCACGCATACAAAACTTAATTTTGTAATAGGATAATCAATTAAAGCTAAATATGCGTGCAGTTGAAAGAATATTCATTCTATTACTGTATTGATCATATAAAATAGTCTCTCAACCTATGCTGTTCAATTCAATGATTGATCAATGCAGTCCAAATGCTCAAAGGCAACTTACTTAATCATAAGTTCTAAAGCTTCTCCTAAAGAAATTGGTTTATCGTCTACGCTATTAAAATCTATTTGATGGGACATATACGAAGTTGCTTCTAGTAAGCGATTGAATTCAGTTTCCACCATGTTATCTTTATCTTTGGGCACCAGAGAAGAGTAGGACTAATCAAATAGTTTAATACTTTATAAGTGTTGCATTCAACTATGACTGAATGAAATTAACGATTATTACTTACCATTTTCCCACTAGTTTCATAAAGTGGACAATCCTGCTTGATTCTTGATAATTCCATAGATATCTGCTTAGATAAAATATCTATCGGATTTCCGCCTAAATATATGAACATATGCTACATTTATCAATTCTGCCATCAAATATGACATGCTACTGTACAAGGATGATGAAATGATGTATCAATTATTTATTAAAAACTCGAAGATACCTAAGCCTGTTATAACCATGGCTCCAAGATCAGCAACCCAGCTTCCTTTAGAAAACGTATTAATCCTTCCACCGACTCTATTCTGTACAGAAAGGAAATAAAACCGGTTACCAATCTGATTAATAGCTATCTGCAAAGGAAAGGACTGTACGTACCCTCCCTTCAATTACTATGACATCGATGCCAAATGATTGTAGTTGTCGAGCTGCAATTAAACCTGATGCACCGGCTCCAACAATTAAAACGGTTGTTTTTGTAGCTGTAGAGTTAATATAAAGCAAGTAAGAAAATCATTTTAAGTGCTAGTACAGATGGTCTTTAATTATAATTAATAACCCTGGAAAATAGTAAACATACATGTAGGTCTCTTAAGGAGTCTGTAAATACCAAAATTAATCAATCCATAACGCGTTAAATAGCCATGCAAACGCGTTATAAGGTGCCTATTATCTAGAAAATTTTCAGAAATTTTTGATTCATATTTGTAGGATTCTAAAATATCATTAATATGCTATTTTGATGTATAATACAATTATTTATCGATATTATACTTACTATTATACGGTGCCTGAAATTGTGGAATGGCTGCTTCGATAGTAAGTTCTACCTTGGGATTATTAAGCCATAATTCCAACTAGAGATGATTTAATACATGAAATTTATCACATGATCATTTCTATCATCTAAGAGCATCTGACGATAACGAACAATTTATAAAATATTAACTTTAGTTAAGATTACCAAGCGATTCCGAATGTATAAAAATGTAGACTTTAGTGAATTGTTTTGAGCGATATCAGGAAAACAATTCATCTCTTGAGGTGTAATTTGATCATGTGGCAAGCGACTTCGAAAGGCTGCTCCTTCCATTCCTAATCAATTACAAGTTATGAAGTATCAGCCATTAATGGTTCATAAAGACCATGGAATAATGATGATGCAATGTTACTTTCGTTAGTATTTGAAGTTTTTTACCTTCAGGAATTTCTCCATACTGATCGTCTTCATTAATGGAAGCATCAGAAAATTCTGGTGATAGTTCATCTTCAGTTAATTGAGCTAATTTCTCGTCCATTTCTCGATATTCAACCTACATTATGAAAGGAATTTACGGAATTATTAAAGGGGCATTTTCTATACCTGCAATGAAGCAGTTATATAAAGTTTATAAGCCTTTGAGTAAAATCAATTCATACTGTATTATAACTTAAGCAAAATACTTTGTTGTTAGCAAAAAATAATTAATAACAGGAAAAGAGTAATATTTAGTCACGACAACGAGGGTACAGTAAATTGACCATAGTAATAATTTCATTAAAGGGAAACATGAATGATTAATCCACTTAATTAAGCGCTAATCGCGTAGTATTAGTTGCTAAGGTTATGGTTATACGTGTGGTATACTCGTATGTTGATGGGAAATGGCACTTGTAGATCAGCAGTTCCGTTCAATACACTCGAGTACAAGAGGCAGGAATGCAAAGAGCGTTATCTCCCCCATAGATGAGTGTAATTGTACCGAATGTATTGGTAGATTGTTGACCACTTGGTAATAAACAGTTAACGAAGGATTATAGCAGAATACTTCGGTGTTGACTGTTTATGACTCTAATTCGAATGGATTTGATGTGTCATTGTAGCCACGCATTCACTGTTCAATCGAATAGTTACAATGCTATGACTTTTTTTTGTATGCAACCTGAAGAAACAAACTGCATATTGCCGGCCCGCGTCAGATCAGATTTTAGAAACGTATATTACATACCATACTACAATCAGTGGCACCAACTGCCCTACATACATTTCAATGTTGCATTTATCAGTGATTGTGCCACTAGAAAGATCAGACATGGGGATATTTTCTCTCGCCGCATTATTGCATTCAACATTATACGCAAAGTAAAGCACTTTCCATTTCTTGATAATAACCCTTATACCAATACTGTAACTATGGTAAGTCTGTCAGGTAGATTTAAACTGCCAGTTAGTTATCTTCGATTGAACAAGGAATAATAGTATTTTAGCTTGCTAACTACATTTCCTGTGGAGAATGTTGAACGTTATATTGATGCAATAGATCAAGTGCAATGTTAATGGTGAACAATGTACCGTTATTGGGAAAGTGGACATGTCTATTCTGGGACATCTATTAAGTGTTTTCAGTACTTTGTTTTTCGATAGTGACTGGTGTATTATGATGTATACCTTGGGTCGTTTTCGCTGGCTTTGACGGCGTGTTATTACATCTTCTTCGTCGCTGTTTCTCGCACCTGGAGAAAGCCACTTATTTTCTGGTACGCTTTGTTTGCTTCCGTTCATCTTCTCTCAGTCTACTCTAAATGATGACTATGATGAACCCATTTGATAACGTTAACACTGATCCATGTTACAATCAATCTACTCCATTACAAGTTGACAACGTCCATGATTACATCTATACCTCACTACATTAACTATCGGTATACTGACTGAATTTCAATTCAAAATAGTCAAATTCTCCATCTTCTGATCAGTTGACTACTAGAGGTACTAGAGCATTGATACGAGTAAAACTTGCATCCCGTACAATGATGATAATGGCAGAATCAATTACCAGTTTCAATGGTTATCCGATTTCTTTCCGCTACCAATGAAAGGATAGTAATATTCTTTCCGGTAATAGTCCAACAGTTTCTACTTGTTTCTATCAATCCTTCTTCAGTTCTAGGATAAATGAAGTGAGAAATATTCAATTGACTACCTAGACAAAGGGCAGCTTGAGTCGCAACTTCACCAACACTAACACTACCGTACGATGCACTGCGTATCATGTATCCTACACCAGCTGACTACAGTGACAGCACTAAGCCAGCGTCGAATCTATTTGAATCGAGTCGATTCAATTTTGCTTGTTTTGCTGATTGGATCAGAGTCCGACTAGCGTCACACCGTACTAAGGCTTACAGTACTTTTACTGTAGGCTACAGTACAGCACAGTACAGTACAATTTTGACAGTGTACTGTACAGTACTACAGTATAATCGCGTACAGTACAGTACAGTGCTGTACAGCACAGTACAAATTTTACAGTGTACAGTACTACAACCACATACTGTACACTGTACAGTACAGTACAGCACAGTACAAACTTCACAGTGTACAGTACCATAATCGTATACTGTACACTGTACTGTACTGTACAGAACATGAAACCTTATTCGTCTGGTACTAGACCTGAGAAAGGTCCGGTTTACAGCATAGTACAGTACAGTATGAGCCTTTGTGGCCATTGTAGTACTGTACACTGTGTACAGTACAGTATAATAGTACAGTACAGTACTGTACTGTACAAGCTCAACAATTCATGTACTGTACGTGTGTATAAAAGAAAGCATCACAGTACTGTACTCTACTGGCTCTCCAGATGGCTCAATGGCAAACTTTTAGTCATCATCGAAAGTAGTTGCGCTTATTGCGGCTGGAATCACCATTAAGGAATTCTATCTGTCTACATCCATCGTTGAAAAAATTCTTTCTTGTCCATGTAGCCATGGAATGGTAAGGACAATATGTCTATTCTAGATGATCGAGGATGCTAAACATGACTCTATTATCATAGCATCACAGTACCGCAGGATAAGATGAATATCAATTAATTATACGCGTATATTATAATTGTCAACCAAGCACATCTGGCCAGGTAACACTAGCATAGAAGCAATAGACTCACAAAGTATTTGTAGCAATATCCCTATGACATGATTATGTTGTGCAGTGGAATTACTAGTACTCCTGCTAGATGGCAATACAATCTGCCACAGATTGAAGCGATACCATCGGTCAGTCTAAGTTAAATTCAAATCCATGGTACAAACAAGAAACCACAGTATTAGATTAACAATTACAATCAAGAAGAAGAAGATTAACTGAAATTCTTCCATAGCTTATAATGTGACCTTTAGCCTCAGTAGATTGTATGCTGCAATGATAATGGAACACTTTCTTCATAAGTTCACGGTTCTTGAGATCGATTGTGTCTTGCTACTTGTCATGTTGCCTACAGTACGAGTACAGATTAATAACATGAATCAGTCATCACGTCTACAAACTTGAAACCCTCGAGTCTCCCACTAGGCGGGTTGCAAGTAGAGTGTGTATAGTACTTTCTTGCATTAATCACTGATGTTCAGTTGATCTTTATACAAATTATACAACACGGAAATTGACTGTGATAGTAAATATCATCTGTGCAGTACATGCTAATAAATCACGTACAACAATAACTACTGTAATAAGTGTACTATCTGTTATGTATAATTATTAAATCGTCTCTTGTGTAATTGAGTTGGTGGCGGCTCTCTTTTGTGGTATTGCGATAAATTGCACAAGGGCTTTGTATTAACCTCACAAATGATACTACTACCATCACTTATACAGTAATTAAAGTTTTCCTTTACATTCTTCCAATTTATCGATGAGAATCCAATTTACACTCATTGCATAACTAGGTGAAGAATAAACTGATTCGTAGTTTGTGTCAAGCGTGATGATAATAATGGTAAAGCTTTGCATACTTTACAAAGGTATTCATAAATCGGTCACACTCTTACTTCACAGTACAGCATACGTACATATAACGGAGATGGAAGCATCATTTCTACTGCTCTACACTAAACTACTTACTTCTTTGCGATGCTAATTTAATCAAGACAACTACATCCATTTTTGCCTACAAAACATACTCTCAATGATTTATTATTGTATACGGTGGTTGATAATTATAATTATTACATGTACAGTATATAGTACACTGTAATGATAACGAAATAGAGTTACCGATGGGTATTAGTTATCATATTGATTACAATTTCTCTTTCGTCTTATCAAGTTCGATGCAATTGAAGTTACATGCTCTTACAAAGAGACAATTTGCCTTGGTTTACCTAGCTTTCTTTTTTGGCTTTATTATCCTGATACTAGTTGGAGTTACGGGTAAGATGTAATGGTATTATTGCAATTATAAGAATTGTTCAAAAGCATTATACGCGTACTTTATTGGAATGTAGTCTAACAAATGATATGTATACGAACTTGGACTCGATCAAGTAGCAATCTCTAATTGTTCAATATTAGCCAATTCAGCATCACTTAATACTAACCTCCATAAATCCTTACTTTGTCGTATTACATCTACCACTATTATAAAGATCATTTGCAAAGATAATGTTATGACAACAGTCAGATCATTGAACAGTGAAGTAGTAGTAGATTAATCGAATCATTTCTTTGAGAAGCGAATAGAATTTAGCAGTGTACCCTAAATATCACAAGCATTTCACTAACGTAAGGTCTTTCTTTATGCATACTTGAATTAATTGCGTAAAATCAGTTATTTTAGCGATATTTAATATAGGTACCTTTGCATTTCTAATGTATGCGATATAGTACAGTACAGCATAAACTACTAAACATTTAGTAGTCCATGAGTACAGGTAGCTACACTCACATGCTTTCATTATCGTCGTTCTTAAGAATTTGCTAAAGGTTACATTCTCCAAAATTGATCTTGAATCATTTATACTATTCAATACTAACTTGTGTGCTTTACGGCTCAGCTACTAAGTACTCTGAAAGTGATCATGACTTGCTATTACGCTGTGGGCTTAAGAATAAGCTTTCGCCTTCAAGCTTATTTTTATCATCTTCTATTATTATACAGGGCCTCCAGTATTAACTCCAATTGCTGCAAACTACAGCAATTCGGTAACAAAACCTACGCATAGTTCTCTAAATGTAAGTTAAAGGGAACAACACCAAAGAATAATGACTATCTACATGAATGAGTGAACACGATAACGCTAATATATCGATATGATTACCTTTTGCAACTAATTAATTATTCATTGCAGCAGAAGATTTTTCTGTAGTAATCAAAAATATCCATAGCGTTACTGATTGTGGATATATTTCAGAGTGGACCTTTTACAGTAAACACTGGAGAACACGCTTTAAATTTATTTAATCAACAACTCTGGCTATTTTGTCGCCTGAAAATCAACGAGCAATCTTCCGGTAAAGCAAGTTGATTGTGCTGTTTTATGTAAACAATGTATTTAATATGTTAAATCACTGATTTTGTATGATTTCATAAAATTTCTACTTGACTCGTTTGTTTTCTCTTTATCTATAGTACGTATCTTGGGTATAGTATTTCAAGTTAAAGCAACTGTAAAAGGTAGAAATAAAGATGGACATTACGTGATACTTTCTGACTTTAATCGTACTCGAAAATTAGAATGCAAGGGATCGGTATGTCTATTTGCTTTGAGTATCTTTCATACGGCTTACAATCATTTTATATATATGTTAATATATATATATACAGTTTGAACATTTTTTTATGACATTGTATTATTTTGATAGAAATGTGAAGAATTCATGGTATTTCATGTGGGATTTCTGAACTTTGAAAAATACGAAGTAATAGTACGATTTCACGGATTGGATGCAATTAATGTTACTAACGTACGCTTTGAGGTATGTTAGAAGCCTTTCATTAAGGAATACGTTATAAAATTTTTATAAGTAACTTGCATAGAATAATGCTTACTAGCTGTACCAGCAATTAGGACTTGGATTATAATGAATGAGTTTTGAAAATGAACTTTTAAATTGATATATTTATTCATTAATATATTTAGTTTCAACACTACAATGTCGCCTATTCCAGAATTGAACTGTGGCTTCGATTCATATTCGCCGTTTGCTCTTTTGTCATTGGCGTAAGTAGAGTGTATAATCTACAGTTTGAATATAAAATATCTGTATACTAATAACAAATCTTGATGATAATCTCTTTAACAGTGTGTTTTCATATACATCCTTCGGACATTTGGGATCCATCAGTGGACAGTTGAGCAAAAGTAAATGATTATGATATAATCCGAATTTTACTACAAATAATCCCAATTCCATACTGTTGTTATCGTAGTAATAACAAATTTTTCATTGCTAAGACTGCCATCATATCACGCGACTTTCTCGGAATGTAGTACCACCACCTTTATAAATTATATAATTAATGAGACTTTCTTATCTTTCAGATGGCTTTCATTTCTTCTTCCATTACTGCTACTATTCAACAGTCAGTAGAAAATGTATTTCTCCGTTTATCTTGAAAGTGATCTTTAAATTCTATTGACTCTTTTGTTATAGATCCTTTATATCCATTAAAATTCCTTGTAACCAATGCGTCTGCATACGTTATCGACGCCATTTTTGAATCAAGTTTTATTGCTGCTCTTCTATTATTTTGGTTATGCATATCTCACAGTATGAGAGAAGTATGATATTGATCGGACGGATGATTTTGATACTAACTTACATTCTTGTGTTCTAAGCTAAACTACAGTATAAGGGCTAGTTTGGATCCATTTGCTATATTAACATCTCAATACATATTAGCATTATAGCAAGAAATTCTTCACATTTTATGCGCCGAAGATATTATTAGTCGGTCTGCTATGGATTGCTGCTTTTACCTTGTCTGTATGGCAAGAGTAAGTGTGTAATGTTCATCAATAAAATTGTGTATAAAATGACATAATAAGTGCTTCCATTTTAATAGAACTATTGAATTAAATGCTCCAATCGAACAATACACGCAATATGCCGCCAAATTTGAGGTAAGAAGTAATTACAGATACAAATGCACGCTTTTATACATCGAAGTATGAAATTATAACTTAAGCCAAATTTCTGTCTCTATGCGTAGGGTCTAAAAGTATTTCTGTACATCCTGATTGGACTGTATGTGTTGTACTTACTTTATTTGTTAGTCAGAGCATATGGAGAACTACGTAATTTAGCCTTTCATGGTAAGGAATTCGTAACTATTATAGCATATTAAATGTTATATGAGTAACTCTTTTGGTATTTCTGATGTAAGCGCCCTAAAGTTAACTTTGAGCTGTTTTTCGGTCATTTTATGGCATATGCTTTATTTCTCCTTATGTAGATGTAAAAATGAAATTCTTCACATCATCAATGCTCTTCGTGATGATTGTATGGTAATAACAATTATTCTTTACAGCGATCGATCGATTATAATTAACTATAAGCGTAAACCCACAAATTATAAATCTTTTGGATGACATAACGCTTACCCTATGAATTTTTTATTTATTTCAAGCGTTGTTCTTTTAGTCATTCAATATGAACGATCTACCTTGCATACCAACATTTTAGCTCAGTTAATCACTCTCTATCAAAGACATATCCTAAGAAATTGATACAAATCAGAAATTTTGTCAACTTTTAGCCAATATCGCTGCATTCCTTAACCTATTTTACATTCAGAATTCGTTATCCTGTTTGGAGTATTAAACTTTTACATTTACATGATGGCATTCGTCTATTCTCCAGCGAAATTTGCAATTGAAGGTTAGCTTTATTAATACATCGCTGTAAGATTTGTCGATAAACTAAAACTAACACGTAGTTTATACCTCTCTGATAGAGGCTATGAATAAGCGCAATGCAGTTTTTTCAGCTTTAAATGGAGAAGAGCGTGTCATTTACGGGTAAGTAACTCTTGATATCCGTTTCAATTTTAGCTTATAATTAATTGCTTAACCAATTAATTAATTTCCTTTTGAAAAATGGCAGTAGGAAGAGGAGTAAAAATCAACGATTACCGCTAGAGAGCGACGAAGATGAAGAGTTATCATCTTAATCTTTTATACATTAAAATGACTAGTCTGTCACTATAATTGAATATATTTTGTTTGCAGTGTACTTTATGTATTTAGTTCTTGATGAAAAAGTACCATCCATCGTTACTTATGTACAAATTGCATACCTGCTTCGATTATATTTATGAATTCGACCTATTATTAGCAGTACGATAAATAGGGTTTCAGAACTGTTAAGGTAAATTGTACTTTTTGTGCTTTGTATTGATAAGCCTGACTGCAAAAACAATTGAAATGTCGCAATATCATTAATTCGATAGAAAGCTATCTAAAAAAGCCTATAAATTGAGCATAAATTGAAGCCTATAACTGTAACCCTGAAGAAATTCGAACGCATCTCTAAGAATTAAAGTAGACAGATTTATTTGTTAAGTTCAAAATTAAATTTTATAGATGATTATGGCAGTTAAGCGTAATCCCTCACATTACAGTCATATATTTATTATGAAGCATAGTTACCCTCATTATTTATCATTTAAATATCTTCTATGCTAATAAAATTTGCAACAATTTTGCCACGCATAAATCTGATTGCCTAATCTTGTTGCCATTAATCATGGGATTGTAATTGGTACAAAGCAGCCTTAGAAGGATGATTTGTTGTTCTTGCTATCTATCCTATGCATACAGTACTACAGTACAATGAACAGCAATACCAATAATAATTCATAGCTTCAATTAGGTAATTGCTTATTCTATATACTTTATATTATCACGGATTAAACTTAGAAGTTAGAATTTTAAGCTGAACGTGTCAGTATTCAGTAACAGCAGTGAATTTTCCAGCGTGTACACTGGAGAAATAATGCCGTACTCGCTGAGACCCGCGGAAATTCCACTACTATTCGTAGCTGAAACTGGTAGGAATTCCACTGCTATACTGTAGAAAATATGCAAATCATCTACGTTAGTGTCCACCAGTACGGGCAGTATCACATTGTGGATTGTTTAATGGAGCAATCGGTTGGTCGTCAAAACTTATTTGCTGTTGCTGGTCAAAACGTCTTTACTGTTGCTATGCTACAGAACCTTACAGTTTACAGTACTGAGTGTAGAGTTACAGTACTGTACACTGTAACTGTACAGTACAGTACTCGACTAAATACTGTACTGTATACTTAGTGTAAAGTACTGTACAGTAGTACTGTACTCATGCGCGAAAGCTACCGGTGCATTAATTAACTACAGTATATTGAATAGAAGATACTGCGCCTTACAGTATTAGGCTTTAGAGCTCTTTGACTGTATCCGAAACAAACAAAAGTTTCGTGATCAGTCCATTGCTAAATATCAATTTGCGATTCTAATTCATCGCTACTAGTCAATCTGCCAGTCTATAAGTAATACAGTGTTATAACTTAACTTATAAGAAAGATTTTTTGATAGTAGGTAAGCTTTAAAATATGCTAAGGTGATGGATTTCGCCGAAGAACAGCGTAATGAAGTAGAGGCTTTGGAATCCATTTATCTGGATGATCTTCAAAGTAAGGAGCACATGTGAATGTTGAGTGATATAGTTATTGCTAATTTGGAAAGGCGAGATATACGTGTACAGTACAGTATTTACTTTCTCTGACTACTGTATGTCGTATGCTTCACCGTGGACATTTAAAGTTTTTAAAGGATCTTTTAGTTTGTAAAGGTAGTAATTCCAATGTTGGTTAGCCAAACGCTAAAGCTGTACAATTTATTCAGCATTTTTGTTATACACTATCACAATACAGTATACTACGATGTAGTATACCATAGCACGTGAGACATTTTGCCCTTATTGCATATACTCGTACCTAGCTACTAAAACTATATTGCTTCAACAACCTTTCCAAGATGCATTTCTTGCTTTTATCTTGTTTTCCTATCAAAACGAGGTAAGATTAAATGCGCATTTCTTTCAAATTTTGCAGTAATAGAAGAAGATCCATGGTCCTTTACTATTTACGTCGAGTGTGATCAACAGGAGGATAACCCAAAATTCGAAGGTAGTACTCATTCTATTTATATTTATTTTATATTACGCTGTAAGGACTTTCCACCACAATGTGAATAAATTGCAACTAGCACTAATTATGGTTATAATCGCTGATTCACGTGGTTTATTGACGACTTGTCTATTTAGTCAAGAAAGTTTAGATTTGCTGGTTGTTTACCTTGAGCGCGTACAAACTACAATGTTTTCTATTTTCAATATTTCGGAAATAGCATGTTCGGTACAGTTTCGCTTTACTCTTACCCCGTGTTACCCAGAAACTCCGCCGGAGATACAAATTATTGAAAAAGATAACCTATCTGATAATGATATATCTGATATTATGGAAATAATGAAGGAACAGGTTAGCTCTCATGAATTCATTTATGTGTATCATCAACGGAGTCGCTCAGTAACCTTTCGTAACACCGTTAGGCTGATGAAAATTCAGGCATGGCCATGGTATTTACGTTACTATCAGCCGCCAAGGATAAGATGGCAGAAATTGCAGAGAATATTCTCATACAGAAAGAAGACGAAATCCAGAAGCTGAAAAGGCTTGCCGAAGAGCGTGATAAGGTATGAATTGTTATGTCAAAAGGCATCTTTAGATACAGTTTATGATCATAAAATCACAGAGTCAATTAGACGAATGATAATTCTTTGGGTTGAGTTTATTTTGAGTACGTCTATTTCTTAGGCTATTCGGTTAGGAACTCCTGTTACAGTTGCAAACTTTTTAAAATGGAAAGCTGAATTTGAACAAGAGCAGTCGGCTGCCAAGAAGCGCTCGAAAAATAACGATAGCACTTCTACTAAGTTAACTGGTCAATAAATGTTTCCGTAACTATTACTTTAAATTAACTCCAATTAAACTATGTGCTATTAATTATCTTGTTTCTTAGGTCGGCAATTATTCGAAAGTGATAGCTCTTTGAAAAATTCAGATGCTTCATTTATGCAAGACGGTAGTTATTTGCAATAATGAATTTAGTCTACAGTGTCATTTTTAAATTAAACACTAACGGATTCATTTATAGGTGATGTGAGAATTGATGAATCACTGTTCGAAGATCTTGACGGTTTGGATATTGAAGAAGATATGGAAGACGACTAACGAATATAGTTACGTGTACAATAATAGTATCTTCGCATCATGGCGACCAAATTTTATATAGAACTGTATCATTTATTGGCTACTATTTTATGTAAATCATGGTAAACTTTTGTTGAATAATCGGAATAATATAATATTACTTGCTGCAAAGACGCATTAATATTGCATAACAATTTATACAATTAAACCTCAAGCAGGCCATTCAATTTCATTTCGAAAAAATGTCTATTATACAGGAACTAATTATTATTGCATGCGAGTGCCTCGATATCACCTATTTCTTAGTGCTAGAAGCAATTTTAGATATTCATAGCCACGTTAAAGTAAAGTTATTGGCCAAACTCTGTTCAACATCAGTGACATTCAGTACCTGCAGATACACGTAAATGTAGTAAATATCAAAACAATTGGTTAATTTTAAAATCTTGACTAATATCCAATGACGCCGCACTATGATCTGGATATTAACTCATTGATTTAGCATATCCTGCTCTAGCAATATTAACTTAGGCTTTAATGATTACCTTTGACGCGGAATTAAATTGAAATGTCGTTAACGAAATGCCATTTAGGAAAATATTAGTCACTGTTTTTGACAACCCAAATATAAGGATACGACCTAACGTTGGCAACTGTCGGTATTCAAATTTGGTAGTGATTCCGTCTAATTGTGTCTGAAATTCATAGAATTCGGCAAGGTGAGTTTGATTCAAATTACGCAAGTTTACTGCATATTCACGTGCCTACATTTGAACCTGGCATATAAACTATTCCTTATTATCATATCTAAGCTATGCTTACCCCGTTGGCCTTAAATTCCAGTAAGGAAAAATTACCGTTTCTATACGTATCTAAATTTCGAAGCAATGAATGACTCAAAGTTAAAATAGCATCTGCAACACCATAATAACTGCTGTGATTTTCTCTATCAATCATTAGGTTTCAAATAGTAATAAGAACGGCTGCATTAGCATATATTATAAGGGATGCTGCATTGTTGAGCTATCACTATGCAAGCAACCATTAAGTCTTGCTATTGTACATAATTGTTAATTTGGCTATTACACTACAGACAATAATTAATTTATATTTTCTATTGGCATAATGATTTACAACTATACGTTCCTACTATTATGTTGGCAGAGTGAACGTAAGTGGTATAGTAATCATCACAGATCATACACGGTGCATAGAACGCTAAAATACGACACAGATGCATGCGAGTAGTTACAAACCGATAGATATGCCGTCATCCCAAAATAAGTTTCCAGTTGCGCTGCTGTTATCGTCAAGTGCCACTATTAGTCCGAACTGATTTAATCGACTATCGGAAAAATCCGTTATTTAGAAATCTTTAATTAAAGTTTCTTAACGCACATCCTGTACTACGTAGTAACGTACTTAAATTATTATTTCACAACTATCGCTGTTACCGTTCGTTCATACCTGTATTCAGTGTTGTTTGCCGGCTCCTGGGTGGGCAATATATAGCCTCCTCTCACATGCAATGGTATATAATCGGCAGGAGCAGATAACACTACCGTTGTACCTCGCTGGTTTGACAAAATTTCAACACCAGTCCTGTAATCATACCATCGAGCGTTTGGGAAATAAGCATGTACTGTTATGGCTCCCTGAGTGAGCACCGGTGAAATTAACAATCCTCCTCCCCACATAAATTGTTTATCAGTACTTCTACAATTAATGTCTTTAGGGAATTCCATCATTAATGGCCTCATAACTGTGAAACCTTCCGTGTGTGCTATATGAAAGAGCGTATATAGATACGGTAGTAAGGTATATCGAATTTGGAGTACGTTAAGGGAATTTAATGCAATTGCTCCATTAAAAGCAGCTGGATCTTGATCAATGCTATGGATGCTATTATGATTCCTCGAGAAGGTATAGAATGCTCCCAATTGCATCCATCGATTGCATAACTCAACAGAACTATCTCCAGAGAAACCACAAATGTCGGCACCAATATAAGGAATACCAAACATATTAAATTCCAAGCAACCGATTATGGAGTAAGTCATAGAAGGCCATTCAGATTTATTATCGCCCAGCCAGTGTCCACCATACCGTCCGCTACTAGGAAATGTAGATCGTGATATAACTATACTCCTTAAATTGTTGCCTAAAGCCATCCGTACTGCAGTCAGAGACGGCAAAATTTCACTATGACCATATAAGCTGTGAACATTATAATGGAGTGATTGATATTGCTTTGCATCCATACAGATAGTTTTATCATATAGCACAGCTCCCCATAAACCTCTAGGCTTATATGGAGGATTATTATAGGCGTTATTAGGGCATCCAGCAATAGATCCTTGAACAAAATTAGCTGGCTCATTCATATCAATCCATAAGCCATCAAATTTTAGAGATTTGTGAAAAGCGACGACTTGATTTTGCCACCAAATACTTGCGGAAGGATTACTAAAGTCAGGGAAGACCGCATTACCGCGTGGCCAAACTTTACCGATCAAATTTTTTCCTGAACTATCATTAACAAATACATTCATCCTAATACCTTCGAAATAAGGAGGATATGTGTCATTAGTTTGATTATTACTAATTGCAGGATCCAAGATAATAATATAGTGTTGACCATGTGTATGTAACTCTTCCACATATTCAGGTAAACCAGCATAAGCATTTGTGTCGTACGTAAAATCTAAAGCATATCGCATATAGTCAATATCCCCATATAGTACATCTAAGGGTATATTGTAATCCTGCATCCTTCGCATTACTTCCTTGACACGAGTAAGGCTACCGTATCCATATTTGCTAAGTTGAAAACCTAGGGACCAATAGGGTGGCATTAATGGCAATCCAATGGTTTTTGTGTAGTCTTGAGAAACTGCAGAAGGAGATTCACCGACAAATACGAATATATCGATAATACCACCAATTGATCGAAAAGTTAAAGCAGGGGCACGTGAAAGTATAAATTCCATTGCATTGCTATTGAGGAAAAGAGCTCCATTACTATGGCCCTGACTGTCTTCGATATTGAGGTAGAAGGGATGAACTCCGTATAAATTAGCATTTTCTATAGGTGGTTGATCTCTTGCAAATAAACCCCATAGTTTCCAATTAAAATCTTGGTGTTTTAATGTACGGTGTTCGTGTTCGCCTAACCCGTAAAAATCTTGCGATGCTAACCTAGTGCTTATTTCTAAAAACTGATTTTCGTAAACTAACCCACCAATTGAAGTATCAAATATTACTTTTCCTGTAGATTTTCGCTTAATGGAAATTGCAAAGGGCATTGCAGTAACTGAAATATTATATAAAGTTGAAGATAAAGCCCTGGGTGACGACGTTTGATCTGTATTTGGTAAATCGATCGGAACTTGATAACGTTCCTGGTTGGGATCGTACATTCGAATACGGATTCGCGAACTAGTTTGAGTTTGAATGTCGACAATAAGTTGCTTTACTGCATTTTGGATGATAACTGGATTATTTTTACATCTTGTTAAATAAGCTCTAATGCCAAAATTCGTTGTGACGATAGATGCGTTATAAGCTGCATAATTGTGAGGAAAAAAACACCACGGAGCGTTAGCATAATTACCATCATGATTTGGAACCCAACAACAGCCTCTTGCTCTGCATGAATTTTCATTTGCACCATGTTGCGGAAAGCAATCAATTCTTTCAGCAGTTTGTACTGCTAAACATGATGATGATGATGATTCATGGCTTCCACATTGATCGCTAGGATAAGCTGGTACTTGCTGAGGTGTTTCTTGGGTGTAATTCCAATGAATAATGAATTTTTCGTCAACAGGTATTTGTACTCCACTGATATTTAAGATTTTAAACTCACTATCGTATGCATAATTCTCGATAATTGTTTGATTTATAATCAACTCATTTATAGAATAAGCCATGCCGTAGAAAATAATATTCTCTATTACACCTTGAATACCGTAGCCCTTATGCAATACTGTGGAAAATAATAAGTTTCCTTCAACAGTGTATCGTATTAATGTATAGTTACCAAGTTGATAAGTGCTAGCTGATTCTCCGTCATCTAGGTAAAGTTGGCCGTCAGCAGTATTATTATCATCAAGGGCAATTAATAGTGTGTAATTATTCATTCGACTGAGTAGAGTATTATTGGAAGGTTCTTGCATAGGCAAAATTGAACCTCCTCGTACATGTAGAGGAATGACATCGGCAGGAGCCGATAAAGAAAGACTGGTTCCTGGTTGAATTACTTCTTTTCCAGTATAAAAATCATACCATCGGGAGCTTGGAAAATAAGCATTGACCGTTGTTTTGCCTTGCTCGACAACAGGAGTAATCAATAAATTATTTCCCCAAAGAAATTGCTTATCTACTGTTCTGCATGTTTTATCCTTGGGAAAGACTACAAAAAGAGGACGCATAACCGGCACTCCGGTAGAATGAGATTCAAACATTAACGTATACAAGTAGGGAAGTAAACGGTATCGAATAAGAAGAACTTTACGGGCATTAGCTGCAAAAGTTGCACCGAAACTAGCTGGGTCTTGTGGAATAGCAGAATCGCTGTTATGATTTCTTGCCATTACATAGAAAGAGCCTAGCTGCATCCAACGACCACATAATTCAGCATTGCTGTTACCTGAATAACCGCAAATATCAGCTCCTACATATGGAATCCCAAATAGGTTAAATTCTAAACAACTTATAATAGATGTCGACATTGCCTCCCAGGACGCGGTATTATCACCTAACCAATGACCACTATAACGGCCACTGCCTGGAAAAGTCGATCTTGATAATATTATTCCCCTCTTAAGAGGATTAGCTTTACGAATTCCAGACGATGTTGGTAACGTTTCGCTATATCCGTAAATATTATGAACGTTATAATGTCTCGAAGTAAATTGGTAAGAATCCAAACATATTGTTCTTTGATATAAATAAGTTTCATCGATGCTACCTGCCATTAGATACCGTATAGATTATAGAATTATTAAAAATTAGTGGTATTTAATTTAGCTAAAATTCATCGTCTTACGAGGTTTATAGGGTGGATTATTATATTGGTTAACTGGACATCCTTGTGTGGAACCATCAATAAAATTTGCCGGTTCATTTTTATTCTATATCGTTAGAACAATAATGTAAAAGTCATTAGGCCTTACATAAAATCTCTAATTATCGTCTTAGATACTGCAAAACTTGAACTGTATTTCTTACAATCCAGATTCCATCAAATTTAATAACTTGATGAAACTGCTGAATTTTGTTTATCCACCATTCTTGTGTAGCAGGATTCATAAAATCTAAAAATACTGAATCTCCTATAGCGAGGGCCTTTTCAGACATTAGCATGCAGGTAAGAATGGAATAGTCACTGGCGAATTCTACTTCATTTTTGAAAATATTTATATGGCGTATTATAACAATCTCTTACCTTGCCAATTAATGGTTTATTACTGCTGCTAGAATTAATAAATAAATTTTGTGCTAGCCCTTCGTTGTATATAGTATAATTAGATATCGACTGATTATTGCTTATGGCTGGATCCTAAATAAAACAAAATTATATAAAGACAAATCTATGGTAAGCTTTTATCGAAAATTTATGGTATAGGTAAACGAAATTTTAATTTTGTATTAAAAATAACTGTTTTGGACAATTTTATTCTAGTCGAACTACAAGCTCCTACCAAGGTAATCAAATAATGTATTCCCATTTCATGTAGCTTGTTAACGTAATTGGGCAAGCCTGCATACGTATTTTCATTATAGGTAAAATCCAAATTTGCTCGCATATAGTCAATATCACTTAAGATTACGTCCTATATTATATTTGGTAAAATAATAATGTAATTATTTTATCTCATTTCTGTATTGTTTATATTTCAGGCTACATACCACTGGAATATTGAAATTGCGATTGTTTTCTAATACATCTTTAATTTGCTGCAAGTTCTTATATCCATATCGACTTAATTGAAAACCAAGAGACCAATAAGGAGGTAGAAGTGGCAATCCAATTGTCTGTTGGGAAAATGAGTAAGACTGCTAAGCGTGACAGTACGGCTGAATTTGGCACAATAATGTTGCATACGAATTGAACGTTTACAGCCAAGAGTCAGAAGAAAGAGCCATTCTATTAACATTACGGACTTTCTTTGAATAATACTTAAAGTATCTGCATGAACTGAAACTACTAATCATCTCTAGTACGCGATCCTCAATTAATGCTAATGTGTGCGTTCAAATAGTGCCAATGAATGTAAATTCGGATTATGCGACAGTAATACCTGTATGTAATCGCTAATAACATCCAGAGGGTTATTGCCGACGTAAATAAACAAATCAATGATACCTCCAGTGATGTAATATGTTATAGCTGGTGCTGGAGTAATTTCCACTTCTGTTGATTAAATTGATAACATAGAACGAGTCGATTAAGTGTAAATGCAAATAAATCATTCACTGTACTGTATCTAAACTAGCGTATTTCAGTCATTTACAAAAAAAATTCTATAGTAACGTAGTTATTTAGTTATTGTAAAGCTATAATGACCCAAAGCATTGCTATTTAAGAGGAAAATGCCATTGGAATTGCCGTCGTCATCTTCAATGTTGAGATAAAATGGATGTACTCCGTATAAATTTTTATCAGCCTAATTATACAAAATACAAAATTTAATTTAGTCATCGTGAATATATAGCGGCTTTTGTGCTAATGTCACAAAGTTAAGCAAATAGCAGTGATTAAGGAATTAATTCAGTACCTGAGGTTGGTTATTAGCCGAGAACATCCCCCATCGTTTCCAGTTAAAATTTTGATGTTTTAACTGTTGATGCTGATGCTCTCCGAAACCGTATAAATCCGTAGATTGTATCTTTGTAGCAAATTGAATATACTGGTCCTCAAATACCAGGTTGGCCAGGCTGGTATCAAATCTAATAAAGTAAACTAGTTAACCAGACTTCCTCTAGTCCCAATAACTATTTTTACATAAATCAATTGTGTAAAGAACGCAGCAGAGTACTTGTAAACAGTGCTATCATATGAGATGATGACTTTTATTACATCTCAGTGACACTGTAATAATTCTTAATATCCGTTTTAAGCGCGAATTTTACAGTTGATGAGAATGGGCAGTCATGAAAATCAAAGGCTATATCTTCAATAAAGTATCATAGCAACCTTTAATTACTCAATTGCAAATGCTTACAGTATTAGAAGATATGAGAGCAATAACTTTTAAGACTTACACAACAGCATTGGTCGATTTTCTAGTAACAGAAATAGAAAATGGGAATTCTTGAACTTCAACTGAATATGCCGGTTCTAAAGGAGCTTGTGTTTTGTTCCGATTTAATCCTGGTAAATCAAGTGGAACCGTATATCTGGCACTGTTTGCATCGAATATCTGATAACGAAGATAGTAATAAATTGCTTATCACCCATACCGTACTATGCATTTTCTGGTAACTTAAGACCAATATAAGTATGGATACAAAGATAGCGTAGTAATGTGATATGTTAGTTATTAGTATAGGGGAAACTTACCTTTATTCTTAACCTCGAATTTGTTTGATAGTCGATATCAAGAATTAGATAATGAATTGCAATACTGTACATTGTTGATGCCTGATTACATCGGGTAAGGTAAGCTTTGATGCCATAGTTTGTTTTTTCCGCTGCAGCACGATAATGCGAATAATTTGCGGGATAAAAGCACCACGGTGCTCCTTTTACCTGAACAGGAGACCAGCAACATCCATTTTCTTCACAAATTTGTTGATTTATGCTGCTGGAAGTACAATCTATGCGCTTGTTTACTTCAACATTTGCGCAAGCTTGGCTTCGTTGCCATGAAGATGTGCAATTATTTGTGGGGAAATGTGTAGGAATGGAAGAAGCGGTTGGGGCTAATATTTGTGTAGATGATAAGTCATTATCGACTAAAGTTGAAGACGAGATAATTTCCGAAATTGTGGTCGAATGTAAGCCGATATTTGAAGGCGAATTCAAAACAAATGTAGCCGTTGGACTTAAATTTTGCGTCAAGAATAGATTCGAATCTGATGAGACAGAAGGTAAGATAACTTCCGGGGTATGATGAGGCGAAACAGGAGAAGACTCCACTGTTAGTATTTCGGAAGAGCGTGATTCAATTTCTGTTAGATGGGAAGAAAAAGAGGCACTTTCCGCAATTGTGGGAGGGATCAAGCTACTAACTAAAGGTGAATTCCAAACCGAAGATCCGGATGAATTCAGAATTTGAGTAGAGGACAAGTCCGCATCCGTCAAGGTTGAAAAGGAGTTAACCTCCAATAGCACAGAAGAGTACAAACTACGGCTTAAAGGAAGGTTCAACATCGACGATGTTGTAAATGGATTCTGGCTTATCAATGAATCAGTATCACTTAATGCAAAAGAAGCCGTTTCTGAAGTAAGACTGGATGAAAGGCTGGAACCAGCTAAAGCCGATATTAGAGATGAGGGCAAATAAGTATTTACCAAAACTGAAGAAGAGATTGCTTCTGATATTATAGATGATGTCGGAGTAAAATTTCGTGTTGAGAGTGAGTCAGTATCAGCTAAAATAGAAGAGAAGAAAATTTCTGAAGTAGAACTGGATGAAAAAGAGTAATCAGGTAGAGTTGGAGAGTATAAGTTAGTACTTGATAAGACTGAAGAAGAATAGATTTCCGAAGTAGAAAGAGATGAAAATATTGGTACTTGTGTAGACGATAAATTATTATCTATAGAAATAGAAGAGGATATTATTTCTAAAATTTTCGAAGAAAAGCTACTGCGTAATGGTAACTCAGAAGATCCAGACGGCGTAAATTGTTGGATGGAGGATAAATCGGTATCTACTTTTGCTAGAGACGAAATAGTTTCTGAAGTAGTATAAGATGGAATCGATGAAATAATTGGAGGTATTTGTGTTAGTTTAGAAGACAGATTAGAGTCTACAAGAATAGTTGAAGAGAAACCTACTGTAGAATCTAAGCTTACACTCATGTATGAATTCCAGGTTGAAACAGTAGATAAGATCAATGCCGGTGTAGAGGAAAAATCAGTATCTTTGGAAATCGAGGAAGTGATAATTTCTGAATTTTTTGATGAAAATAAATTGTTAATTGAAGGCAATTTCCAAGAAGAATATGTCGGAAGCAATTCTGTCGAAGATAAACCGTTAGTCTCGACGTCGGAGTTAGAAACAAGTTTTGATATTGCCAGTGAGCTTAAATTGTAATTGTTAGTCGTTACTAAACTTAAAGACGCAGCTTTGGTTAATATATTTGAGGTGATCATATCAAATCCTGCGATGTTAGTATGAGATGTAAAAGTTTGATCTTGAATAATTGAAGATAGGGTAGATAACGATTTGCCAGTTAAAGGTGCAATATTACTAGACATTTGATTTACTGTTGGAACAGATCCTTCGCTGATAACTAGCACCGACGTAGATTGTATACTGTTGATCAATGACGTTGGTTGTATTGAAGGAAAACTGCTGATAGGCTCGAAATTCGGATGCGATGAAGTACTAAAGGACAACCGGTAAAAGCTAGAAAATTTTGACTGTTGAGGAGTCAAAGGTATAAAAGTTGAAGAATGAGCGGCGGTGGTGCCAATATTCTCTTCTTTGCTAATGATAGAGGACATTAAATCTGTTCTTGATAACTCTTGAAAATACAAGCTAATAGAAGATAAAGTAGAACCCGATGGCTCCTTGCTAGTGAAGGAAGTTATTGAATCGAAACTAGTCAAGCCTTGATTTTTGGTCAAAATCAGAGTTGTAGGAGAAACTGAATGTTGTCTAGAGGCTATAGTATGATAGCTATAGTACTCTGGCATTGATTGAAAATTTGTATTAATTCGAGATAAGGTATTGGAGCCCACATTTTGTGAAACAGTCTGCGATAATAATGAATTTGAAGGTATCTGATCGCTCTTGTAGCATGGCATATTGCTATTCATTGCATTAATTGTATTGCAAGATTGGACTTCGGTCGATAGAATCGATGATCCTGCTATGGTTGAACTTTGATGAATTGAAGTCGTGTAGGATGCAGTTTGCTTTATTTCTTCATTTGAATAACTTTGCAGAGAAAATTTCGATGGTACTATAGTTAAGCTGGTAGCGACCACAGAAGGCCTTTCTGTTCCATAATTAAAACTTGAATATGTGACCGAATTTTGCTGCAGCGTTTTGGAAATTTGATCGCTTGTTACAATAGAAGCTGACATGCTTGGGTTGTCTAGAGAATTTTGCTGCTTAGTTTCTGAAATGGTAACTTGTTTGGATGAAATATCGCTAGTATCAGGTGCTGCTCCTAGAGATGTGGATATTTTTGTTATTTGTGACCTTAAACTTAGTACATCTGTTGACGATATTTCATACTGGTTGTCGTTCATAGAAGCAGACCTAGTTGCAGTTGAGATTGAATTGATCGCACCTCCAGACATCGACGACGGGAACGCTACAGTGCTTAAATCTTCCTAGATTGATACAATTATATAGATAGTGCTTAGTTCTTTTGCGATTGGGTTCTAGGTTCAATCGTTAAATAGCTATATTCCTAAAAGTTAGAATGTCTGTTAGCTTCTATCAAATAACTGACTTTAAAAATTTATAGTTATAGAAAAAGTGTGCTAGTTGTTGATTTAATTTCAGACTGGATATCGGTTATGGTCGATGAAGCCATTCAAAAAAATTGTTGTTATATATCTAAAAAATTCTAATCTGATTTTTTAGTAATCATAGCTAAATACCGTATATACAATAGCAATAAATAATTTAGTCTTGTACCTAATAAACAGTAGTGATGTTTCAAGCTTTAAAGAAGAATTATTTATGAGCGTCTAAAATATCGTCCATTGTCACAATGTGCTATCTAGAATAGTGTTAAGCAGGATACAGAATTGGCTCTTAATTTGATTAAATTGTTAATCTTGAGGGTAATTGTTGTGCATATGATTTCTTGCTTAGATATCATTAGCATACCCGAAGCTCGTATGTGCATATCATAATAATTGGTTATGCCACTATTCTGGCATATATACTTAAGTTCTATTTTCGTTATAGCAATTAAATCATACATTATCGTAAACTTTTATAGCTTCTTGCTAGTACTTTTATTGGGTAGGAGATTAAGAAAAATCGAATAACATATGATAGTACTGTAATTATTTTAATAATTAATGGATATGAATGTATTAAATACTATCATTCTGATACAATATAGACCGTTAAAATGATATGACAGTAATCTTCACTATGGCTTGCTGAATTTATATCTGATAAATACTTACTAAAATGTATAAAGGCTACTTCTTATTATATATAAATCTTACAGTCGAAAAATACCAACCTGTTTCAATGTTGTTTTAAGTGACTGGTAAGAAGAGGGTACTGTTAAAAAAGCTGAGTCCGTAGGGGATGTAGTATCCACAGGCAATTGCGTTCCTGTTAGAGCTTGAAATTCCAACAAGTTTGGTACCGAGACGTAAGCAATCGGTACCACAAAGATGGTAGTAATGGTAGCTACAAATGCTACGCCGATGAGTAGTTTCATAGAATTATTCATAAACAACTTCATTTTTATTCTGCTGCTGGTGTAGAAGTGATATTAATAATGATTATAGAAGACTTTAGGAATACATCAAAGTTTGCAAAGTGATTACAAGGGCCTTCAAATTTCGCCTCTAATCTTTAATCATGTTGATGGTATGTTGATCTAGGAACGATTATGATGATGGAAATTCGTATCTCGAAATATTAGTAACGAATGTTACGGATAAGGCACGTTTGCTTCTATTGTTTATGGCATAGACTTTATATACGGATAATCCAAGCAAGTACACTCTTAATTATTTACTTAGTATGTTTACATTTGAGCTTACGTGCTACATTAAAAATAATGGTGGGTAGGGTTAAAAATCAATTACGGTAAGGAAAGAATAATAATTAAGTTTTGATCCTTTACTACCATAATTTGTATGGCTCAATCAGATCTATGTTACGAAGTCACATATTGTCCGGGTAGTGACTAGGAAGCGTATACAGTAAGATAATCTAGATGTGAATGTTCTTTCGATGCATTGCTTAATGCAAAATATGTTCCCATTCATTTGAACGAGTAATTTACTAGTAATTTATAAACGCTCAATCTTTCATTCTCTTACAATTCTTGGTAACACTTCCAAGTCTTCCATAATGGAATACATTTATAATATGAAAAATCATTATAGAAAGTAGATGGCATATTACTAAACCTTGGCAATGTCTTAGTTGTTAGCACTTGAAAGTTCTTACTATAGATACCTTCAGATCTTTCTTATTTAAGAAATGCTATCATTATGATAGTATATAGAAATTAGTTTGTGTTATGCAATATAATATCTAGGCAATTTTGCTCATTATTCTATATCTGATCACTGCTATTTATTAGCTAGCCACAATAGGTAAGCTTCTAAGAAAGTATTGATTTTTCATGGTTTGTTTGTAGATAGATGATATTTTACAATTTGTCTAAATTTTAGATATTTTGCAAGTATTTATTGTAAATACTGGAGAAATTCTTGAAGTTTGAGATAGTTATTGAGCTCCTAGGGTATGGAATTGGAACTGATTGCATTAAAGAAGGCTAAGTATGAAATACTGGAAATTTTATCTGTTTTCTTAAACGATGCCAGTCGTTGTTTATTAGTTACTTATTATACCGTGAATATACATTTTTCCATAGGGCAATTTAATTGCTTGGCGTTAGGGTTTGTGTATGCGGTAAAAATTCAGATTGGAATGTTATAATGATGAATCTATTGCTGTAATAAATAAAGCATATCCTCTACATGGGAATATTAAATTAGTTCGTTAATTACTTTAATTATCTGATTCTAAAAATGTAATTACGATGGTCATTTAAGTTAACTATAAAAGAATGTTATAAGTATAGTAACTATTGCGTAATAAAATTAATTTCAAATTTACTTTCTTTCAGAATCTGATTAATTTTACTATGGTATGAGTCAACCTTCTAACACTATGGTATTTTAATTGAAATCTCTATCATAATTTGTTATGCATACTATATGGAAGTATCTTTAGTATAAAATCTAGGTACACTACAAATACCAAATGTAGTATGCGTGTCTCTGGAAAATTCTGAGGCTATTCTTAAAATACCAAGATATCTTTAAATTTGTTATTTCTTTATTATATTCACTTAATATGACTCGTACCTGTATATATTACAATGCATCTCATTTTATTTTCATTAACTACGGAATGTATTACGAAATTCACTGAAAGTAAGTTAAGAATTTCTGTTATTAAATAATTCTAATGTTAATGTGCATACTGTACAGTATATAGAATTAGAATTATTTACGTATGAGTAATTGTAAAGCGCAGGAAGTGACTATCTTAAACAATAGAAAATATTCAAAGGTATGCTAGTTGTTTAGCGGATATTTTATTGTAAACGATTTTTTTATATGTAAAGTAAAACTGTGGAATGCTTGTTATAGAGATGAAATATCTATAGCTAGTTGAGTAGTAGATGTTGGACACACTCATATTAACTAATAATTATGAATAAACATTATATGAGTATCGTTAAAGTTTTCTAAATTACATGGCACAGACTTATAAGTTTAGAGGAATTGAAAAAGCCTGAATTTAAATTGAGCGAAGTGCGAAGAAAATTTGTATACTCATATTTGGTAATATGGGCATGATATACGGTAATTAGATTTAACATATATTACAAAATGATTTGTGTTCGATTTTATATAAAATTGTCTGAAGCTATCATAAATGGCATGTTTGTCTTCGTTATCTTTCTAGGGGCTACGTTGTCTATTTCTATGAATATTATATTGTACTTCAATTTACCGCTTATTAAATTATATGCAATAAAGCATTGACTACCATGTACATCTTTATACTTTTGAGCTAATTTCTTAGGCAGTTAATGACGAACTAGCCCATGGAATGTCAAAACATTACAGAAAGTTGTCTCCAAATAGACTTTTAGTTATACGATTAGTCGCTAGTTGACTTATAAACCATGAATTCATCATATCTTGGATCTACTAATAATGCAAGGGAATATTATTAAAAGAATTTAGCCTCGTCTGTTTATTGTGCGAAAGTGAATATAGATATAGGAATAATGGAAAAGCTCTCATTGGAAGTTAATTCGCGCTAAATTTGAATCTTTTAATAATTATTGGCATTGTAGATGAAGTAGATCATATAGCGTGAAATTGAGTGTTGGATCAGTAACTGGTCATTCCGATCGTTTTATCATAACTAATTAAAAGAGTTGTCGTAGTTGCATAATTATAGCTTGAGTACTTTTTTACAAGTAGGATTAGACATCTAATAATAAGGTGACAAATGATGTTTGATTATAGTGCAAATTTTCAGTCTTAAGCGTACAGTATATCGTAGCTTTGCAGATTTAATTTCTCTGACAAAGAAATTACAATACTTTAATTCAGGCATCACTTGGCATCAAGCTGGAATAGAATTGCATTGATAGACGTAATACACATTAGTGTAAAATATAACTAACTTACTGACATGATTAAGGTGATCACTCTATTTATGTCAGTAGCCTTGGTTGTTCAATGCAATTCGAGAGTTTGGAACCATAAAATTCTGCATTGTTTATTAAGATAATTTTAACCATTTACGTACAAAGTAACGCTTACAATAATTATTTTTTGCATGTTATTTACTACGGGTGTAAAATTTCAATGAAATTAATAAGCAATATACATTATCGGGGCTTTTACAATAGCATCTTGCGTAGTTACAATATCTTCTGAAAATATCAGAATAGTCAATTTAGTGGTAAAACTACAAAAGCTTACACTAGCGAGAAATTGATTCGTTATACTCGTGTATGTCAGCTAGAACCCAGTTTATTAATTGCAGTATTCAGTAATGCATAAAGCTAGAGCATATTTTTAATATAGCATTAAGTTTAGCTATGATTTTACGTCTTATTAATTAATTTTTAGATCAGCAGCTAGGACAGTTTCACCCATTGATATTGCTTAGTAGCCTGTATCTAACTGATGACTTGGTACGCATTGAATATAGCACAGCGCCATATCGCAGAAAGCAGCTTATTCTTATGTTTAGAATAGGACAATCTCCACCGTGGAATGAAATTGATAGAACTTATGGCACAATTAAATTATCATGTTAAATAGTATTTACGAATTTCTTTACAATGCCGCCATTTTTAGCGGATATCAGTAGGCCATTTGGTATGGAAGGGTTGAGATTTGAAAGATAGTCCATTAGAAGGCCTTGAAATAACATCATCATCTTCACAGCAAAAGACGATTACACTTGGAGTTGTAGCTGTACCTTTATGAAGTTCATGTTCTTCACCAGGAGCTAACTCCGTTACGGCTGTCAGCAACTGATAATCAACATGTGGCGCACTTTCAGTAATAGGTTCCCAATCTATCGGTGGTGATGTCGGTGGCGATAATAAATACTGTTTGGTTGGCGTTGGAGGGCGTAAGTAACGGTCTTCATCGGATACTTTTGGTACCTGGGTTTTTTATAATATCACGTTAACATAGTCCGCAGTATTGTAAATTTGTAGCGTCATAAATTTGTCAGAAAATGACTGCAGACTGTAATATGGTATTAACTCGTAGAGTATAAATCGGCTTTGATATATCTAGGATAAGGATTGTTATTTAAATACAGCCATAATATAAATCTGTTACCTGTATCAATATGACTTTTATTGGTTCGCCATGAAACGGTATTTGGTGTAGTTTTGCTTGAGCGATTTCGGCATTGTTTCTATTTTCAAAAGTGACTCTTACTTTCTTGAAATTTTTCAAATAATTAAATCTGATATTGTTATCCACTGTTCTGAAAAGCTGTTCAAATTCTCTCTGTATATTAATAAGAATACAATATAAGAATTTCATCTCATGAAAAGGTATACGAGTATTTTATTACTTCCGTGGTAGTGAACGGTAATGGATAACTGGAAATTTCTAAAATTAGGTATTGATGCCACACGACCGAAAAAATCTCTGATTTAAGTAACAATCTACGCGTATTCATCACTACTACTTCATTTTCAATTCACTGGGATAATGTTCTGCTCATACATTCAAGAAGAGATGTGGAAATGGATTATAAAATAATACAGCATGTAGTAATATAAAATTGATTTATAACATTAGTTGTAACGATCACTGCTACGATGATAATATCGCTGTATAACAAAATAATACCAGGCTAACGTATTAATTCAAAAGATGTTATCATTAAAATACAAGAAGAATCAGAAGACAGTGAAACTCTTCCTGCAGTATATTAACGACTACAAAAGTCGAACGGAATTCAACGCAACATCAAGTGATGAAATAGTTTCGAACTTACGCGTAATGTACAATAAGTGTACATGATGTATAGTACTACACTTTTCGTTATCTATGTTCAATGATGTTGACATCATGATGATTATTTACTGTAACAACAGTAACAAAATGAATCATGAATTATAACATTTTAGTCCATGCATCATTCTAACGTTAAGTCAATCATGGCTAACGAGAATAGGGTACTGTAATCTATTGGCGTTCATTTCATTTTATATAGGGAAATACAAAATCACTCCTATTTCATTGCACTACATCGGCTATGCAAAGTCAGAGTCACTTGCTAGTACTGACAAAAATACTGTTGCATGGTTAAATTACTTGTGGCAGCGATTAAGTCAAGTACTGGACGTGTACAGCATTGGCAACTTTATTACTGCAGAACGGAATCCCAATTTCTGAATAATCCAGTAGTCGTATAACGAAAGAATTTTAGTTTATGCATTATTTCATGCAGGCAAGATTGTCAACGAACATTTGATAAAGCCGAAGATGGATCGCTTGAGTCAGTCACTAATTAATTGTACTGTATAATAGTGTACATATAGTATAGCAGTTTAACTATTTCAACGCATATCATTGTTGATGCCGGATTCTATCATCAAATTGAGGCTCCATAGCAGTGATTTCTACAGTATTTTGCTCTACGGTACCATGATCCGATTAATGTAATATATCATACAAAATGGTGGAAAAATATTGACGAGATTGGATTACAGACGTAACCACATAATCGACAGCAAAGTCTAGATGGATAACACTTAAAATCATCAATTTACAATGTTGATGATTAATACCTTTAAAGATAGGTCTTGGAAGAAAGCATCTGGTAAATCAGCGATAGATAAAACGGTTTGATTTTCGGCTTGTTCGTGTTGCGAAAAATCATCTTTTACAGCGTCATCATTCACGTTTTCATTGGTAGTATGATTATAATTATCTAACATGGCTAATTGAAAACAATATCAATATGATATAGTGCTATGGTTGATTTTGAATCGATCAAAAAATGATAATGTGTACGTATTCGTATGTTATGCGCATCGACAGGGTGATACAAATATATGGAAACGCTTTGCGGTTTTTTGTATGGATAATGTTTGCCCAATTTTCTTCGCTTCAAATTGTGCAGCCAGTTTAGAATTTTCTACTTGAATCCGATCAAAAGCTTGGTGGATGGTCTCAAGCAAAGTTGTTTACTACAGTAGAATGTACACTATACTAAGAAAAAAATCATTCGAGTACTGTACAGTACAGTACTGTAGTTCTTGCTTTACCTCTACAGTACTGTACAGTTTGTATTTCATCAACATACTGTACGTACTGTACGGAGGAACAAGGCCTACTGTACACTGTACAGTAAGAAGAGTGGATAGGAATTTTTTAAATTGTCTATTTTTCCCTCTTCCTTCAACTTCGCCGTGATAGTATAGTGGTCAGTACTTTGCGTTGTGGCCGCAAAAACCCAGGTTCGAATCCTGGTCACGGCATTTTTTTGCATCAAGCGTATCGTACGATTTTTTACTGTCCAGCCATGCGGACGTACAGGGTACAGTAACTGATACTGGTACTGTACATTTACTGTACTGTACTGTAGTAAACAACTTTTGTTGAAACCATTCACCAAGCTTTTGATAGCCACTACTCAGGGACTACTCCAAAGAAGAGAAGGACATTTTTTGCAGCTTTCGGCCGTGTCCCGCCCTTTCTCTTCTTTCGAGTACAATATTTTTAATAATTGATTGTCGGTGTGAATATTTTTCAAATAATTAATTATAAGCTTTTTCGAGACTTATAACATTACAGTCAGTATTTTGGAAATCAGATGAATCTACGTACAGTACAGTACAGTACAGTACAGTACAGTACAGTACAGTACTGTAGAATCAGAACTTTAGAATTTAGAACTTAGAATTTGGTACTGTAGCAAATCATCTTTGCACTGTAGACTGACCATGCCGAACGGTGAGGTGATTTGGATACGACAGATTAACTTGATTTCACTCGTACAGATCATAGCTTGAAAAATAGATTCCGTTTTCGGTAGAGCATACAATATTGTCAAGATTCTATATTTCAACGATGATAGTCAATTCTGTACCGCTACTTCTACCAATCATTTTATTAGCCATATTGCAAATACCTATGGCTCGCTCGGTTTGTGATGTAATATTCACTAATCGATCCTCAGAAGATGGAATGGGAACTGATACCATTAGTAAGCTTAACAATGATCGTTATCACTTGATTAACTTACCTTTAAATTATAACGTAACTGTTCAGGTGGATGTTGGTGACGAAACACGGAATTTATATATCATCAACTATTATATAGCAAATCTATATAAAAGTAACGCGCAAAATTTTGTGAGGCTTCCAACCGAATACATAAGGCTTTTAAGTGGATTGATAAGATGGCTTTTAGGTGTTAGAAGCAGTAAGGATATACTCAGTATAGATGTTCAACTTGCATGTGGCAATGAGAGTTTGAACCAAATTTTTAATGGCAGTTGCCAGCTTGTACCGAAGCGGGCCCTAAAAATCATGGCTGACTATTGGTTGGATAAGTTTCAAATTAATTGCAAGTCAGACGTACACTGTGTTGATCAAAAAATATGTATGCGTATGGATCCGAATTGCCCTCTTTATTGCAAGGAACATAATGGGCCTACCAAAATGGAAGAAGAGAAGACCCTATCCCCAATTAGCGTATTGTTGATATATACAGCCTCTGTTTTGCTGCTCTTCAGATTCATTCTCTCGGTTTTCATGCATCCCACAAGTCCAAGTACGGCCATTATACAAGGTGAACAAATGATTTGTACATCTCAATCACTTTCTCTCAGAGATACTTTGAAGCTAGTGACTTATCATTATGTTCCTGAGGGACAACATTATCAAGTACTACTCTTCCATTTGATAATAACTTCGATATGGATAATTGAATACTTTACTGGAGCGCTAGGTAGTTTTAGAGCAGATAATTTTCAAGTGTGGATTGAAGTTTTATGGTTCAACTTACCGCGATTCTTTATTTGGACTATAATTATCTTCGTTAATACCTTACAAGGCATCATCGTTGCTGTCATTGCTGCTATAAGAAAAAAAACTGTACAACATTGTAACGACTACAAGAAAGCGAGTGATGATTGGTTTGCAACTTTTATTCATAAAGGATTCTTTTACAAAATTCTGTATTGGCTACAGTTGCACGTATTTATTTTCGCTATTTCTTTCAAAGTCAATGACTTTAACATAAAATCCAATCGCTTTTATAAATATTTTCTAACAATCTATTTTACGATGACATTCCTAACAATATCTTACGTATTAGTGGATTTTGGTTTTATTGTTCTAGGTGCCATCATCTATGTCACTTCCTTTCAAAACACATCGATACCTTATCTTATAATCGGGTTACCGTTGAATATCGTTTTAATTGCTTTAATTCAAAATCACTTAGGTCAAAGACGATACTTGTTAGACTTATTCAACAAAGTGAATGCAACAGATATTCCAGTATATATTAAAACTAATCAAAGACAAAACAAAGTCTTGATGAAAGTTTCTCGTAACGCAGTTCCGTTCACTAAACAGTTAGAACATTTCTTCCGACAGAAAAAAACTGGAAAAGATGTTACAAATGAGTATTTTATATTTAACGAAAGAAGTTCTGATGAAACAATAAGCGAATTAGCTGAGATAATACATTGGGAGGATGTTGGATCAAACTTTGAAATTGTTGAAAATTGGAACGGGCAGAAGTGGATAAGATCATCTATTTATAAATCAGCAGTTGACGCTTCAGGTATTGCAAGTGTAAAAAAACTGTTTGTAGACTGTCTTATTCTAGTATGTATTGAAATTGCCTATTTTTTAATAGTATCTATAGTCAACGATGAAAACATCGATTCAGTACGCAGTATTATTGGTGGTGTATTAATACCTTATATTTCTATAGTTGTTGCTATTTTTATTACACGTACATCTACAAATGAAACATCTGATAAAAGAACTATCTGTAAACTTATAGCTAAAGACATAGATTATTTAAAAGCAACAGCTATTGTATCCGAAGTGTAATTCAAGAAATTGGAAAATCTTCTAAGTTTTTAGATAAAATGAAGCTTCGGTGAACGTATATTGATAGATGCTTTTTACCTATTTGAAAGTAAAGTATGTTTATACATAATTATAGATTGCCCGTAATATGTAATATTTAGATTGTACTACAGTGTAAATGTCTTACTACAGGCATTTAATATTGTTCTTAAATTCTGATTTGGTATCTATTGTATCTAATGCTACGATACTATTTCCTGCATGCATTCTATTCCTAAAGCTCTAAATACCATCGCTTTCCGCCTTAGAAATCATTAATTACAATAGTTACAATGTTCGTATTTCCTTACGTTACTTCACGACAGTTTACATACTGCTCTACTGTAACTACCACATTGTGCACCATTATCGTCTACAATAAAGCCACCTTTTCTTCTTCATGCTAAAACCCTTGTGTATTTCTCTGCATCGCAACTAAATCTGGTACTGGTGACTCATTGAAGCCTCCATCACGAACGATAGTTCTAAGAGGAACTGTTACTGCTTGCTTTTGCTTTGGATTAAATCGTATTTAATCGTATTACAAAGCAGAATATTTTAAGATCGGAGAATGCTCATCTTTGTCGCATATAAACTACTCCTGTAATTACGCGTATGGCTGATAGAGCTACTGTTGTAGCCGATAGTCACACAAGTCAATATCTCAATTTGTGTAACTCGAATTTTGTTCCAAATAACTGTTAATAAGTTCAATTAATGCTTGATTGAATATCAAATAAGACTTAAAAATAGGTAAGCCAGTGTTGGGTTAATGAATTAGCTTCCGGTTAGAATTACTAGTACTGTATATTGTCGATTAGTACGGTATACTGTCATTTACTGTACAGTAGTTATACTATAACTAGTATGAAATCTGTCGCGTTGCTGACGGATGAACACCTTAATTAGGAATCTGCAAGACATTGAGATTTTAGATGCTGATTGTCTAAAGCTACTGGTAGTAATGCTATCCTGAACTGCCTCTTTGCCCAACTGTTGAATAACACTGTGCACTTATTTATACATTTGTTAGCAAGAATATAAAATTCAAGAACAATTATAGGGCGGGAAGGTGAGATTACAAATCCGTCCGTAATCGGTCCGAAATACGGTACTGACGTATAGTGTACAGTACTGTATACTGTATAGTGTTAATAGATACTGTAGATCAAAATAACAACACTGGTTCTATCCAATCTTCGTGAATTAAAGTTTGCTACTGTTGCACTCTTCCAAGTTGGTTCTAACCTGATCATTATTGTTATTATTACCTGGTAATCATTACTTTTTCTACTACTGTATCGATGAATTGGATAACTAGATACTGGAACTAGATACTGGAACTGAGCTGTCTTTCTCTTCCTTTATGGTAATTATGGTACAGTGGGATTGATGTTGAAATTATTTTTATTATTCAGATTAATGATAATATCAGTTATCCTTCCAAGAATGCATTGAAATCCAGTTGATGTCGATCCAATTGATGTATATTGCAAAATTTCAACGCCTTGTATGCTTAGAATAGGATTTACTTAGGACAATGCTATATAAAAAAGACACAGGCTCAAGGACCTAGTAAGATAAACCAGCTCAGTTAAGATCGACCATGTTTTCAAGTAGAATTGTCGCTGCTGATTTTTACCTCGCCAAACCCATTCAAAAATTGGATGCATGTTACTCGGATTTTCGACGATGCCCAACCAAACGAGTTCCGGTCGTTCGAATATTTGGTGCTACACCGGCTGGCCAAAAGACTTGCCTTCATGTACATGGCGTTTTCCCCTATCTTTATGTCCCTTATGATGGTAGTCTGCCTGTTAGTAAATACTTATTAGAGTTTGCTAATAGCATCGATAAAGCTATTCATGTCGCTACCGGTGTCAAATCAACCGATCAGGATACATCGAATATGGCTTGGCAACAAGTCGTTTTTAAAATAGCCATCGTCAATGGAATGTAAGAATCAAATTGATTACTAATAATGTGCTACAGGTTTCTATATGGTACTATCGTAAGACTAATGTATTGTATATTACTGTCGTGTTCTTTACTTGACTACTGTATCTGAAGTGCATACTTCAGTGCAGTTTGAAAGAATTTCGAGCAAACTGCTATTCTAGACTCATTTTGTTATTGCTATTCTGCAGGCCCATGTATGGATACTACAACGAAGAAAAACAGTTTATGAAGATTTATTTATATAATCCAAATCTAGTAGGGAAGTAAGTTAGAACGATCTCGGATAGTTTTGTGTAAAAAGGATACCAAGTACAGACATGCAGTTACTCTGTGCTTCATATATCGAATGTAATATGCTCGCTTCTTACGCTTCAATAGGCTAAGGTAAAGAGTTACGTTATGTTCTTTGCATATATGGTACCCATGACATTGAGCTAATGCCACTTTGAGTCTTTCTGCTGCGTTGAAAGTTGCAGAATAGACGATAATAATAGATAGCAATTCTAATCAATCGTTCACTTTACCTGTAGTTACATGAAACGTTAGACCTTCGTATTAAGAATGGTAGACAACTTTTGACCTAGTGAACTGATATTTATTAATTATTGTAACAGGGTTGCAGAGTTATTATTAGCCGGTGCTATCATGAATAAAGTCTTTCAACCGCACGAATCGCATATTCCATTCATTTTGCAAGTAAGTCACAATATGACTCAACTGATTGTATTGGAAAATGGTTGCTTAATAACATTAATGATGATTCCAGTAAATATCAGTTAAGAATACTTACTAATTTTTGTGTTGCAGTTTTTCATCGATTATAATTTATATGGGATGAACTTAATCAAGCTTGCTGTTGTTAAATTTCGCGCCCCATTGAATGAAGATAGTGAGTATTTCAGAATTGATTTAGTACTAATCGATTTCTAATCGGCCATAATAGGATAGTTTTCTCAGCATAATAAATATCGTACCAAATATTATAGGCATTCACTATATTAGCCCTGTAGGTGAAACACCTCGTACTCCCATGATGTCTTCCTCGGCAGTAACTGGATACTCTCCTTATCGTAGCCCTGGACATAGAATTTGGAACAACGCATCCATTCCAGCGTAATTGACTAGCATTGTATAGTTGTTTTAGTCTTTTGCAGAATGTCATTTACTAATTCGTGATTTGTATTGCCATGATTCCATCTTTTGATCGTATTAATGTTTCAAAAATGTGTCGATAATTAGGAATCTGATGACATCATACGAAGCTGAACGAATGAGTACTTGTGAACTGGAAGTCGATTGTGTTGCTGCAGATATTATTAACAGGCTAGACTTGGAAGGTGACTGTAATTAAAAGGGCTTTCATTATCTTGAATTTTGATAATGTGTTTCTGGTGTTTAAGCTACTGTTTAAAATTACTATCTAAAACTTCCATCTGTATTTGGCATAGCTACAAAGGGAATAAATCCTGGTATTAAAGCAATATGGGATGACGAAATTCAACGTAGAAAGAATAAAGGCGAATCCTCACAGCTAACGCCGCCGGCTTCTCAAGGTAAAATTGATTAAAGTGACCATTAGTTTGTCTATTTTTCGTGGTGTAATTATTAGGTGCTATGGCAGTGGTAATGAATGTTTAACATTACTTTGTTTTCATTTTGCAAGAGCGCTGCCCAACTTACGAAGACTCATCTGAAATAGAATTTAAAAGAATAGTTGCTGCAGCGATTAAGCAATTTGAAAATGAGCAAAGGTAGCGAACTGACAATTGTATATCTGACGAAATTAGCATATGTTCGGTCTAGGTAATTTATTGGAAACTTGTTCAGCAATCTTCGTATAATGTGAACTTTACTCGGTTATGTTTTAGCCAGCAGGATGCGAATGTCAGCTTGGATAGTGATCAGTTAGAATTATCGCAAATCGGTTCTACCCCTTCCTGTCAAATTGAGATTCACTCGACAAGTTTGAACTCCAATAAAGGTATTGCTAGCTGTAGGAATAATATAAAATTAAAACATTGGGCAAATAATTCTTAAATTATGCAGCTTTGATATAAATTTTTGTTGTGAATCCGGACTTTAGAAGTCAACTCCATAATTGAGCATACTGACTCTGCGATCAATGATAATGCTGTAGGAGAAACTGACGTATCTTATCGGCGTAAGATCCTCCGTTAAACTTTTGTGTCTATTATTTATTACTAACATGTGTTTGTGGTATGCAATTATATGGTAAACTTTCGAAAACTTGTCTTTATAGGGTCCGAAGTTTCAATGGACTCTGAACTGGTGGATCTTTTAGCCCATCTTGGCAGTAGTAACGACACTAATAGCCTATTTAGCAGTAGCCAATTAAATGATATAAATTCACAAGATGAAGTTAGCATTTTCAGCGGAAGTGGTAGAATGGAAGTAGATGCTAGTAAAGAAGACAATGAATTGATAAAATGTGATGATGACGATGAAGCGTTGTTAATGTCGCAGATTTGGACGTTAGATGCTTTTAACAATAACGATACTGTTGTTAACACCGGTGTACAAAGGTAAATATCGTGTCTCAAATTACTGTTGCTTTGCATGCTTATCCAATGCACATTGTTTTTATTTTGCTAACGGTCAATCGAAAGGTGAAAAATATAACAATTCTGTGTAATTTGTCTAGTATTGCAGTAGACAGCGAGCGATCTTTTTCGTTTGTGGAAGAAAATACGCTTATAGAACAAGTTGATGGTGAGGATGATTCTGATAAAGAAGTAGAAAAGAATACAGCAAAATCGTTAAAGTTAAAATCAAATCGAAAAACTAACGAATGCGGTAATTCTATGACAAGAAATGTGAGCGGTACCACATCAGGTTTGAATATTTTACTAACCTAGTCTAGCTGATGTACTATTACGTAGTCACATATATTATTGTACCCACAGTGAATGAGTATAATACATTGATCCTGAGCTAAGATAGAACGAATACTTCAGTACAATTGTAATACTGGAGTTTGTATCCTAACATGGCTAGAAATGGAATTAGGATTAATTGAGCGCTTTCCTACACAAGCTGTGATTATTCCTATAATAATTTAGAAATTTTGTGTATAGATGTTATTAAATCTAAAAGGAAATATATAGTCAACGATGACCAAATGGAAACGAACCTGACAAACGTCAAGAAGAAAGTTGCAAGAAATTTATACAACGACTTTTCTGTTGATGAGAAAGCAAGAAAGACGGAAGAGATTACGGTGAACCAATCAAATAATTCCTCAGAAGTCATAAAACATGGAACGGAGATGAAAGTTAATTTTGGTTCCAATTCTTTTTATATTTACTTAAATGATATGGGCATTAATACCGATACTTTAGGTTATGAATTGAAGACAGCTAATAAAATAGAATCTAATCAAGAAGAATTAGTGAAGAATCTTTCAGCTGCTGTAACACCATTTGTGCAATGCAACCTTAACAGCGAGAACAATCTGAGCAATGATATCGATCATACTTTAATCTCAGAAAATAAGTTATCGGTTATCGAAGATACTATTAGCCACGATAAGATTGGAGAAAATAGAAGTTTCGTTGACGATAGTAGTGATATCGAAACAAACACGTGTGATGTCTTGTATAAATTATCATTTTTATCGCCTACTTACCCTATGAGTCCTACCGAGACACCACCAAGACCATCTACTCCAGATTTTGGTATAGATAGCTTAGCAGTTGGAGGTTATGTGGATGTTGACAGATTGAATGATATGCCACTGAAATCAAATGAAAATAGCGCATCTTTTGTGTCGGTAAAAGTGGAAAGACAAGATGATGATGCTTCTGGCAACTTTGATCTGCGTCCTGGCTTAGACAGCACAGTTACTGAAACATCAATAGAATTAAAGCCAGCCAAAAGTTCTCTACCAGTAGCAGTATCAGCTATTACAAATGAAGATAAACTTCAAGTAGTTAAGCTGGATGTACGACCTGGATTCATCAATGACTGTGAAAGTGCTCAGAAGGAGATAGATGGAGGCGAAATTTCGGGGCGATTATTATCTATGACGAAAGATTGCGAGGACGTCACGGTAGCGATGGAAATACCATCAAAAGAAGATTTTGATACACAGAAGAATCTTCAAGCTACGATAGGACATAGTTCTTCGTCAAATCCGTATGATTATGAAAATGATGCAGAAGAGAAGGGAAAGATGGAAAAAAATGTTGAGAATTTTCTTGTAAATTATCAGCAATTAAAGGATGTTTGTGATAATTCACTGAAAGATCAATGTAATGTACTTAAATATTATTACAATCCACCGCAGCGACATGAGATCAGTAGTACTCTATCAGACTACGGGCTACCTCATGCCAAGTATCAAGAACCATTTTATAGCAACGCGGAAGACTTACCAAATATGTCTATGTAAGCGAAGTACATATTAAAGAACGATGTTATATCGACCTAATGTTATGTAATGATTCTAGTTTAACTAACTCTGCTTTTTGATTTTTCTACAGGGAAGTAGGGAGTATGGCGTTAAAAGTCAAATCATGTATAGTAAGTATGGTATCATTTTCAATTGTTGTTCTAAATAGATCAGATTGTTGATAATTTTTTTAATAAATTGGCAGATAGAAAATCTGACTGAATTTGATACTGGGTGCTCGCTTTCGTTTATGTTGGGTTTAAATCAGTGGCAATCTATTCTATTTATTAATCATCCAAAAGTAGATGAAACATTAGCCCATTTAGCATGTCGGTCTTTACCTGATATAAGTTACGAGATGCATAAAAATTTTATTGCTCGCGATGCTATCCTTGGCGATAGAAATGTTATAGTTATCCCAAGCCTAGAACCTCCAACACGAAATAGCGTTGAAAAGTGGATAACTGATAAAAGTTATGGTATCAAACGAAAGCAATCTTGCATCGTAGACGTTGATAATCTGGACTCCAGTGTAGTTGGCGATGGTGCTAAAAAGCAGAAATCTGTTCAGTTTGACAAAATATGTCATCAGGTGGGAGATTTTACGCAAGACCCTTCAATGATTAGTGCTATTCTCAATGAGAGTACGCGTGAAAGCTCATCACCCGCCAGTCAATTATCTACAAGTACGAAAAATTTAATCACTGATAGTGAGAAGTTCCTGATTCCCTCCCCTTGCTCAAAATCTTCGTTATCAAATTCACCTAAAACTGGATCAATAACTGATAATAAACCAATGGTTAATATTGCTGGAGACGCGTACGTCAAAGGAGATTTTAATTGTTCTCCTCGCACACCGCTTAGTAAGGAATCAATACATGACAATAACCTCAAATTTAAACCAAAGGATAGAATATTTACTGCCACTGAAATGGTAAAAGAGTTACGCATTATTTTTTTATCGTAATATTATCATGTGAATCAGCGTTATACCTTTTGCTTCGATAAATCATGCTAGGACTCTGTACAGAAGTTTGGGCGTCGTTTAGCTGCAGATTCACAAATTGAAGGCCCATCTCCAAAAAACACATATGACTTTCGTATTAGCCAACATAATCCAGACACTGCGAAGGCTGTTCATGAAGTACATTATTCTTGCAATTGACAAAGTACTTGGTTAGACTGTAATTAATTTGAGTTCTGTTTATTAATAAGTACAACATCTAACAATAATGAGCATAGAATTGCATATAGAACGAGAGCGAAGCTAAATCCTGATCCGGAATGTGATCCAATACGCGTATTATTCTATCATTTATATCGTGATATTCCACGTAGTTCACATCTTAAGAATTCCTTTTCTGGTATGATTATTGTTGATCCAAGCCTGTACGACAGGGAGAGTTCAGTACAAGCTGATTCAAAAGGATCATTCGATATTAAATGTAACGATTCAATTACGCTATGTGAAGGTTTCAATTCTGATGATAGTTTATTCACGTCTCCTGATGAGAAGAAGTCTAATCGTAGCGGTCGTGTAATGGACGTATTAAATTTAAGTGGTAGAAGTAGAATGCTTGATAAATGTGGCGTGACAAATGCTTGGGTAGAATATGTACCTGATGAAGATAGCCTTTTGAAGTCTTTAGGATTAGTTATGAAAAGGTGCCTATTAGTAAATTTAACAAAATGTACGATATTAAAATTCCGGATTTTGATATCGCATCCGGCAGCATGTTAATTACCTTGCAACTGACATTTAGATGTTTTCCTTCTTTAGTTATAATTTAGTTTCATAAACAATTTTAATTACAATTGTTATTTGTATGTATAGCTGGGATCCGGATATTCTAATTGGCTATGAGATTCAAATGCTTTCATGGGGCTATGTATTCGACAGAGCTAAATTTTTGAAAATCGGTTTAGCGCCTAGATTGTCGCGTATTCCTGAACAAAAAATTAGATCCCAAATTGAGTTAACTGATAATTCACTCGCTCGTTATAAAACAGACTTATTTGTAATCGGTAGAATTTTATTGAATGTGTGGCGAATAGTTCGAAGCGAAGTAAGTTTTACATGTAATAAAATGTACTGTTTTGACGATTGGGTAAATGGTATGCTATTCATGTATCATTAAGGATAATGGATAACCATTTTAATTGACTTCAGGTTACATTGAATATTTATACATTTGAAAATGTTTCATACCATGTATTACATCAAAGGGTGCCTCATTATTCCTTTGAAACATTAACGGAATATTTTAATCAAGACTCTCACAGGTAAATGCGAATATCTGTTAAAATCCTATAGGATATAGGCGTTAGTAAGCCAAGAGTAGATTTGTACATTTTCGGTATGTAATATCTGTTGGCTCTTATAGGTGGAAGACAATTGAATATTATCTAATGCGCTGTCGGAGCAATTTTTTATTGTTGAATGAATTGGATACGGTCGGTTTAACTAGTGAATTTGCAAGACTTTTTGGAATTCCGTTTTATTCCGTTTTATCAAGGGGAAGTCAAGTAAGACTGGAAAAGCAATATGAACATCACATTAAAAACACTATATCGATCTTATGGGATACACAGAATGATATCTTCTCCAATTTTAATAATTTAGTTCCGAGTAGAATCCATGATGTTGCGAATTGCAAAGCCGATGAATTATATAGCAGTGTCACCAAGCCCTGATCAAAGAGCTATGTATGTAACAGGACTGTTCTAATTTTTATGTATTATAATTAATCTAACTACGATTTCAGGATGAGAGCTCCGGAAGTGATATCCTTGATTTTGGAGCCTGAATCTCGTTTTTACTCAGATCCGGTTGTGGTTTTAGATTTTCAGTCCTTATACCCATCAATAATTATAGCTTACAATTACTGCTTTTCAACTTGCCTGGGAAATGTCAAGAATATTATCACGTTCGTGACGCACAGCAATATCTTAATCGCAGATATAGTTGACTATTGTATGAAAACTAACTATAATTAAGTTTATCTATAAATTAATCTGCGTATTTTTAATATTGATAAAAGAGACGAAAGTAGGCAATTTGGTTGTACTACATTGCGTGTACCTTTAGCAACCATGAAGGTAACGATCGTGCACTATTTTACTTCATGTTTTAATCCTCACTGTTATTTATCTGTATTACATTAGACTTTTGTTATAAACTAATTGTACAGTATTAATATTGACATGTATAGAAAATTAAAGAAGACTACACTGTCTCACCGACGGGACTCGCCTTTGTTAAAAGTAACATCCGTAAAGGGGTACTACCAAGGTACAGTAGTAGCAATGCAACATTAAGGGAGCATAACTAACGTCATTGCTAGCTGCTATTGATTTATTTACTATTTGCAAATGATATAATGTAGAATGCTAGAGGAAATCTTAAATACTCGTGTTATGGTAAAAGGAGCTATGAAAAAAAACAAAGGAGATAAGGTAAGTCTGCCATTAATACATCATATTACCTTGCAAGATTTGGGTTATAACTTTAGATCGACGAATTTTGGCATTAGGCCTTAGAACGTCTTCTAAATGCGAGGCAGCTAGGATTGAAATTAATTTCTAATGTGACTTATGGTTATACTTCGGCCAACTTTTCAGGACGTATGCCTTGTGTTGAGGTTATTAAGCATTAGATAACAAACCTTTTATGATCTTGACACCCCTAAAATGCTACTATTCTTACATTGTAAATTAAGACATGAATGCAATCTTAATAAATGTAATTTGGAATTGAAGATTGGCGATAGTATCGTAGCTAAGGCTCGAGAGACTTTAACCCGTGCGATACACTTGGTAGAAAATACTCCCGAATGGAAAGCAAAAGTTGTTTATGGAGATACAGATAGGTATGCTACTATTTCTTAGTTGAATCAAGTAAGTACAGTAGCTAAATGTTGAAACTCACTTGATTTCAAACAGCACTAGGCAACTGAATATTTTCTGTTTTTGCATACGTATTGTGTAGCATGTTCATTTTACTTGAGGGTGCCACTAAGGATGAGGCCTTTCGTATTGGTAGAGAAATTACGAAACGGGTTACGGAACTAAATCCTGTACCGGTTAAATTAAAGTTTGAAAAGGTCTAAGTTACTTTCAGTACTTGCGTACGAGATGTTAGTCTAGTATTATTATTCTAAGTACTAGCATGTGATAATATTATTCATATGCACTGTTTTTATTTAAGTATATAGACTAAATGTTAAATAATCTTATTTAATATTATATATTTTATTTAGGTGTATTTGCCATGCGTACTACAAACGAAAAAACGCTATGTTGGATTTGCATATGAAAAAGAAGATCAATTTGAACCAATTTACGATGCAAAAGGAATAGAAACTGTTCGCAGAGATGGCTGTCCAGCTGTTGCGAAAGTATATATATGTCTATTATCATAAAGAACTTAATTGAGGAGGCTGTATTAATTATGCAATCTAAATTGTTAACGAGAATATTTTTATCGCTGTCTACTTTTCAGATATTAGAAAAATCTATCAAGATGTTATTTATGCAACGAGATGTATCATTAATAAAGAAATTTGTATTGAGGCAATGTCAAAAATTAATTGATGGTAAAGCCAGCACAAAAGATTTTGTTATCGCTAAAGAATATCGTGGGCGTAGCTCATACAAACCGGGGGCTTGTGTTCCCTCATTGGAGATCTCAAAGTAGGTTCAACGGAGGAATATAGCTCACAGTTACGGATGATAAATAGTACTAGCTGTTAATGCAAAGGATATTGAAACTAATGAAGTGTTCTATATTATGAAACTTTAGGAAATTACTAGCTACTGATAAGCGGGCTGAACCGCGAGTTGGTGAACGTGTACCGTATGTTGTGGTATATGGAATGCCCGGCTTGCCATTGATACGTTTGGTTCGAAGGTAAAGGAGTTAATACAGTAATAGCTGCTCTAGTTCGTCAATTATAGTATTCATTAAGTCGTTATATATTTTTAATACTGACCGTATTTTTGGCTACTATGATAGGCCTATTGAATTCTTAAGCGATCCAAGTTTAAGGTTAAATGCAGCATATTACATTACGAAACAAATTCTTCCCCCTCTTAATAGAATATTTTCGCTTATCGGTGTCGATACAAATGCATGGTGAGCAATTCATTGCGTAAAAAGTTACCTTCATAAAATCCTACGTTTAACAATATTATCTAAATCCTAGTCATATAGCATAATTATATTCGAATATATTATAAGTAGTTAGGTCTCTTTTTAACTTGATAAACGTAAAATTTGAATTAGACATTTTTTACCTTGCTTTGTTCTATCTTTTAGGTATAATGAATTACCGAGATCCCTCCGTTCGGCGGCTTTTGTCCCTCAAAGTAACGATCTAATTCAAAAGGTTTGTCTTTGTCCTCATAATACTTATAAAGTTGTTGATTATCTATCAATTCGTTATTAATAGTTTATATGTGAACATTTTAGGCCACAATCTCTCAATATTTTAATAGTTTAAGATGTCCTATATGTGAAATTGTTACAAATCATGGTATTTGCTGTAAATGTCAATCTGATCCTCAGAAGGCCATTTTATTAATACAAGATCGTCTACGCTTGATGGAACGTGCTCATTGCAAGATGAAGGAGGTAATGATCTTAAACAGTAACCGGTATACCATTAAATGATTCAAATTAATCATTTGTGGTACTTAAATTTATTGTGTACTAAGTAGATCATTATCATTTCATAGTTATGTTATCAATGCATTGGGGTTCGCCTTTGTGATGTCCAATGTGAATCATTGGATTGTCCTATTTTATTTAAAGTACTGAAGGCAAAGCACGAATTAGTACAAGCTTCGCATTTACGAAAAGTGATTGAAGTATTTTCTAGCAGAAGTTAAGTTTTGGGAGTCACTAATTTCTTACATAATTTACTAATCTCTAGAAATGAAATTTCTAGATTAAATTATTAGCTCTTTAAGATGTTTTTGTTTAATTTATATTATTGGACAGATAGGAAAATAACCTAGTTTGGCCAGTATTTAATCTAAGTCAACATTTTATTTTATATTTTAACTAGCCGAATCCACACACCCAGTTGTGTATTAAACATATCTATTACATAGTCAGATCAGATCAATATTGGATCTAAAATTTTATTTAGAGCGGTAAAACCGCTTTATGCCTTGCTCTGTAAACTACATGAAGCATGTATCTGAATTACTGATGCATATTTTAGCATAAGGAGAAAGTAGTGCATGCGCTACCGTGCTTCTTATCTCATAGGGCATGCATTTATTTTATTATAAGAGCAATCGATTCATCGAACGTTCTACCTAGTGTATTTCCAGTTAGCTTAATTGTTTGGCTAATGAAATAATTTTGTCAATATAATGTTGATGTACTGTCTATTTATTGTTTCCATCTTCATTTTAATTATGTCACTATATCTCCTTTTATATTATTTGTTAATTATTATTTATTTATTACTTCTCATTTATCAAGATCATAAAATTATTTTCAGCTTCTCAATATGTGTAGATCGTCTAGATCCTAAATTACTCGACTTCTTAATGATCTCAATACTTGAAAATAGCTTTACTACTAATTAAAATCATTTGCAGTTTCGATAGGCACATCGCCTCCATCGTAGGTTACTCGTCTACTATATTATCTCCATACATGAAAATAATCTTGCAACTATTGGAGATCGTCGAATCTGTAGGAGTGTTTTGATATGTACTGTAGTTCAATATCCTTTTCATATGACTAATTTGACAAGGAGGTACGAAGTGCCTTGTGGTGTTTGCTATAATCAATTTTTGTATCATTTAAAGTCAGTTACAGCTGCTTGACCCTGATGAAACTTTAACCCGAATAATTGTAACCGGTTAAAATGAATTCAGAATTGATTGTGGTAGACATGACTAGAAATTTCGTACCTTGATGAATATCAGAGGAACGGTACATATTTTTTTGTTTACTTCAATACTTTAGAAAGTAAAGACATGAACTGTCGTTACGGTACGGTATAGTGCTCGAGTAAGAAGAAAAAGTTTCTTTACTTCTATGACAGCACCATAGATGCACAAAGAAAATGCCTTAGAAGTTAGAACTTTGAATAGGGCGTAGTTTTTCTTGAAGTGCAGGAGAATGAAAGATACTTAACTGGTAAACTACAGCCTTGATCTAGCCTAGACTAAGTCCATGATTATGAATTAGATGTATTGCCTATACTGTAAGACCAATTAATTAATTATTCGATCCGTCATTTCGTTCCGGATACTGTCAACTACAGTGCACAGTACTCTAATTTACAATACATTTTACTGTACAGTACTGTACTAAACGTGAGCATGATTAAACGTACAGTACAGTACTGTATTTCGAATATTACAAATACTACCTAGCCAAATCGTGGAGGCCATCATCGCTGATTAGAGCAAGGCTGATTTCGTTGTATAATATATTCTTCATGTTATTGGGCTATTTAGGAATCCTTGATATTGTTAAGATATAGATTGATCAGAGGTAGAATAATTGTAGTATTAACGTATGGTGAAATATTGCATCAATGGTTCTACTGTATTACCAGCCTTTTAAGGTACAGATAGATGGAGGTCCATGAATTGCAAGAAAGGAAAATTAGTCTCCGATTAAACCTTGGAGTAGCAAGCCAACATGACAGTCGTGACTTATTGTAGAAGTGTTCAGGTGTCCAAGATTGACAGCAAATAGTCATTTCTTGGAAGAGTATTCGGAATATTAATCCGTTGCCATAATGTTCTCAATCAGAATTTTTACTATCGATTTCTATATGAGTAGACCGGTGCCTAAGCTGGATGTTTGTTATTCACCATTTCGTAAGACATCGGTCAAGCGTGTACCTATTTTGCGAGTATTCGGTCCAACACCAGCTGGTCAAAAAGCATGTTTACACATTCATGGTGTTTTCCCTTACTTATACGTTCCTTATGATGGCTCACAACCTGTTGATAAGTACTTAGAAGAATTTGCTCTTAGTATTGATAAAGCAATTAACGCCTCAATGAGTGAGTCTAATGCAGCTTCCAGTAATTCGTGGCATCAGCAAACGGTCTTTAAAATATCGCTTGTTAATGGAGTGTAAGTATTTCATTTTTTGTGCATTTTAGTATCCATTTAGAATATGCTTTCGTTGTACTTGGCTTATGTAGGACAGTACTTGGGATGAGATATTCCTAACTCATATGATCGAGTAGGTTATTGACAATGTCCAATGTACAGTACTGTACTTTATATAACACTAGTAACGTTTGACCACTGATGATGTCATTGTTGGCAAATTTCATCCATTCTCTTTCATAACTATCATATGATATAGGAAGCTAAGTACAGTATAGTTATGTTTGACTGTAACTCAATTTTCTTTGGTTCGATAGGCCAATGTATGGTTATAATCCAAGCCCTAGGCCCTTTTTAAAAATTTACATTTATAACCCTAACCTGGTGGGCAAGTATGTGAATTATGTGACTTTGCATAAGTGCAGTATGAATTAAGATAACTTAAACTCATGCTATAGAATATATTTTTTGCAGTGCATATTCACATGAACGTATAGTGCAGTTATTACTGAAGTGATACAAAGTATTAAAATTAGCTACGCTCTCTGGGCTACTGTAATGCATCATTCGTAATTGAACGCATTTTCATTAATAAAACGGTATTGATCTTGAAGAATTGCAGATTTGCTCTTAACTGGAGCTGTCATGAATAAAGTCTTTCAACCTCATGAAGCTCACCTGCCATTTACATTACAGGTAAAAAGATATAAAGTCTTTATATGGTTAATAGTGAAGATAATACTTCATCTTTCTCATTCAGTAATGTACTATTGCAATGTTATCACATTCGAAATTTAAATGTAATCCCACTTTAAGTTAATTTAATGGAAAAATGCGCACGATATCATTGGATCTAATGCTGTAATATATATGTTCTCTCATGCATAACGTTATAAACAACTCATCACTAACTCCGAGTATCTCTAAAACAATACACTGTATGGCACTGTACTGTATCTTATATATACTTGAGATTTATAATTAAAGCACTACAAAATAATTACTGTTATAGTAGACTAGCATTATGCGATGAAAATAGTCCACGTAATTTAGAAAGTTATAACATAACACCATGTGGTATCTGCTGTGGAAATCTATTAATACTCATAGGTTTTGTATGACGAAGTAAAAACAAATTAAAATGGAGTGGATAATATAATTGATGGAACTGGCCCTTTACCTTTATTTTTGGCTTAATATTATTTTTCCAAGTTTTTCATCGATTACAACCTCTATGGAATGAATTGGATTAAGTTAAATGCCGTAAAATTCAGGATAACGGATGATATACAAGGTAGCACTGCTCTGAATTGATATTTAGCGTAATAAAATATGCGAGATAATTTGTAGCCAAGGAAATTCCTTTCGTTTTCCTTACAGATATGATGTCATCAGAGATGACCGATTTATTCGTTGTGGATAATTGTTCCTTGCCATCGACTGCTCTACAACCTTATCTCACTCCAGGTGAAAAGATTTGGAACAATCAAACTATCTCTGAGTAAGTAATACACTATAAACGACTAATACTTGTTAATGCAATATCCGGCTTGTGCCTTGGTAAAAGCTGTGTGTTAATTTTTATTGTTAGTCCAAGTTAGCTAGATAATGTGATATTATTTTAATATTGCTCTATGGAAATTGATATAATTAACTATCGTACTACGTGTTAGTTAAAACGCTATAAATCTTTTGCATGAACAGGCAAGATTGTTTAAGTGAATTAGAACGTACCAGCAGCTGTGAAGTAGAAGTCGATGCTGTTGCGGCTGATATTATCAATCGGCATGATTTAATAAGTATGTATCTTATGGCTGATAGAGCCATACTGTTCACTATTAGATCTGAACAGTGCTTTCTGCGTAATTAGATCAGGTTGGTATTAACCCTGGAATTCAAGCCTTGTGGGATGATGAACGACAACGACGACATGATAGAAATGAGTCTTCTCAGTTAATAAAAAATCCTTCCCAAGGTTAACCTTACTTTAAGAATTCAGCTTAAAAGTGATACTGCCACTTATGAGAACATCATCCTTAGCATCAGGGTGATCATCAATAAATTCATGCATTTTTGTGATTATATAGAACGAGAAGATCCTGTTGTTTTAGAGACTGAACAGCTTTTCCTGAAGCAGATTGATAAAATTATCTATGGTTATGATGAAGCACTTAAGTAGGTTTGCAATTTTTTTGTATTTGTTACAAATTTGTTACTTGAACGCACTTTGATTTACACTAAAGAGAAGCAATTTCTACAACAGGAATGAGAATTACGTAAAAAAAGATGATTCTATTCAAGTCAATGTAACTGCAGCATTAGCTTTTGGGAACGATGCTCATACGATTCAGTCTGGTACATTTTTGTGATTAATTAGATGTTATAACGCCTTTATGATCGACAATATTTTGAAGTAACAAGACAGAATCTTTGACGATACGCATATTGAAATTGGATATTTTATGCAATATTGTTATTATTATTAATAAAGATTCGTTAATAATATTCCACTTGATTAGACAAAGACAGTTACGACATTTGTCAAGCTGATGACAGCCAGTTTGTTAAACCATCTGAATTAAACTCAAGTTTGAATGAAACTATAGACCTTTACGAAGGTACTTGTATATTGTTCCTTGCCGACGAGAAATGCCTTGTTAGCTGGATAAATTTAACCGCTTCATTACTTTACAGATGAGGGCTCTATTGATCCGGATCTAGTCCAACTTGTTGCAGGTTTGGCAGACGACATTTCTAGTAGTCAAATATGTGAGACCATACCTGATGATGGCGAAGTTAGTGTTCTCTACGGTAGCGGTGCTATTAATGACTCCATGTCTGACGAAAAGCTGCGGTTGGAAAAGGAGGAATTAGAGGAAAGTCTGGAAATGTCTCAGGCGTGGAATTGTAAAAGTACCATTACAGAAAACTTGAACGATTCGTAAGTATTGCATAAAGTCAATGCTACAAAATTAGATTTATTTTAGCCGCAAAGAAAAGTACTTCTACTTGAGTACCAAGAATTACGTACTTCTGGCATATTATGTTATCAAAGATATGCTTATTAACCTAAAGCCATTTTAATTTTGTAGGTTAAGCTCTCAAAATATGTTATTTACTTCTCCGGAATCTACCTCTGGCGATGCAAGTCATATATTCCAGCTAGATGGCGCAGACGATTCTTCGTCAACGGAGAGTCTAGAAGATGCTGCAAGTGATTTATCAAGTAATGACCAACCAGTTACGCATAAGTTAGCAGATAGTTTGACCAAATTGAAGAGAATTCGCAGGAAAAGCTCGGTAGTCAACCAGATGGTGGCATCTATACCTGTGACTCCAGGCAAAGATGATAAATCGTTAGACATTCCGCATCGATCGCAACAATCCGATCATGAAAGTAAAATAAATCGCAAAAGAAAATTGCAACCAATAGTAGCCGTTGCACAAATTATTTCTGGTAAAGGTAATACAAAATTACCGATCGAATCAACTAATCAGAAAGTGACGTCCACTGCTCAAACAGATGATGAAAAAAGCTTAGCGGTAGCAAAGATAAAATCTGTACCAGTTCTCAAATTTTTAGATAAGAATACAAAAACTGATATTTTTGACGGAACATTCGATTCTCAAATGAGGGATGAGTTGGTAGTTGATGATATGCAAAGTTTAGAAAAGTCGGATCATTCGTTAAGCGCGAGTCAGGTACAAAGTCCTAGCAAGAAATTAAAGGGACAAGGTATTGACGATAGGACAATGAAAAGTTGTGATTTTAATTTTGATGAACAAATGAGAAGAGATTTTCGTGTTGATAAAAACACCGCTAATATTCATGGGAAGAAACAACCTTTAGCAACTCAACGTGGTAACGCGACATTGATGCGCTATTTTAGCAAGGTCACAAAGGTGCAACAGGACGGTCATTCTGAGGTGGCAACCCCGACCAATTTAAATCAAACTTTAGGAAAGCAGGATGACATAACCAGTACAATAAATGATACTTCAAATACGACTGCAGTAGCATCAAATGCAAGTAATGACGAAAATTTATTGCATAGTCCAGCTGAATCATTGCTATGGTCATCTCTTGGCTCTGGCAGTATTACATTTCCTACCTGTAATAATAGGACTACGTCAGAAGATGTCATGGTCAACTTATCATTTCCGTCTCCAATACATAGCTCGCCTAATAGTAATACACCGCCATTAGCGAATTCTCCGAATCAACATAGCAATACCAGCGATAGCTACTTTGTTGGAAGGGCAGCATCGCAAATAGGAGAGAATATGCATCATCATAATGAAAGTCAACTTGAATTATGTGAAAGTTTAGAGCCGTTGTCTTCATTTGGTTCAGTTCGTGAAGGTAATGATGCTCATGATACTACATTAGATTCTGATATTCGGCCAGTTTTGACCAGTTCCCTAGAAGATAAGAAATCACAGCTTTCGAGTGCTCTACCTGTGAAAATTCAAACTGATATTAGTTATAGGAATCTCTGCTACAGGTTAATAAAAGAACTTAACTGAAAATTCTACATTTATCTATTTTGTATTTCTCTACCACAAAAGATATCTTTTTACGACAAATTGCTTCTTTAATAGCCTACCTTTAAATGAATCTGGTGTTTGGAGACCGAATTGCGATCCACCGTCAAAAGAAGATATCTTGTCAACTTGCTCACAAGTTGGTGTACTAGGGGCTAAATTTGTTGAACCATATTGTAGTGAGGCGGTAGATATACCTCGGCGACCAAAGTAAGATTTATTTGAGAAAGGAGTATTTAATGTTAAATCCAAATAAAAGTCGAAGAATACGGTAGTGTTTCAACGTGTTTATGCATGTATTTAAATTATTACTTAACTAAATAGCATCATTGTAATTAATGTGTACAGAGAAATTCAAGGCCGATTTTTGAGAGTTAAATCAGATAAGGTTAGTTGTGTGAGTTAAAATGTTATAGACGATTGGAATGCCTTAAGCTTATACGGTATACTTCGCTTGCTCTTTCAAATATGTAACTTATATTGCACCTGGCCTTGATGGAAAGATTTCAGAGCTACCGAAATTCGAATCTGGAAATAATAACACTGTATATATTAGTGGCTTAAGCCATTGGCAACTTATTTTAAGCAATAGCATTCATCCGTACTTACGTCATTTTATGAAATCAAGTTACAATGACTTAAATTATGATCGTAAAGTGCCGAAGGAAATCCTCCCGGTAATTAACTCTGTGCGTAAAGCGGATGCAGTTATTACACCCTGTAAAGGTCCACCCACTAGAAAATCTATTTGTAATGACATCGAAAAGAGATGGAAAAGTAGCAAAAAGGTAGTCAAATTAAGTGCGTCGACAGAATCGAAAGAACAGTTTTTACCTGAAGACTATTCGATAAACGTAAGTAATTTTAATATATTTCGGTCATTATAAATTTTACCTTACTTTAAACATCGGTGCCGTTTGTTTGTATATGCTATTTATTTAGTTTCAAGATGATACCAGAAAACTGAATCGTGTTAGGGGTCTCGATACACACGATTGTGATCTTGTGATACGAAGTAGTTTTCACAATCCAAAGGATGGAAAAGCTTCACGAGAGGTTTTTTTATCGTAATACTCTTCAATGATAATTAAATTAATTAATATATAATATAAATGCAGCCTTCGATGAGTTCAGCTTTAATACAACAGTAATGTTTTTCAATTAGGTTGAACATTTAACGACTTTAAGTTTGGAATTACATATTGGAACCAGGAAGGATTTGTCTCCTGATCCAGAATTCGATTCAGTTTTGGGGATATTTTATCATGTTCATAGAGATATTCCTGATGGTGATGCCTTAAGGAAAGAGATTACAGGAATGATTTTGGTCGATACGAAATTGCAGAAGGTTCCATCATCCTTGCATGAGCATGATGAATTGAATATAGCTGATTTGGGTTTGACTAGCACACAAAAATCAGCGACGATAGATAACGACCCAACAGTAGAAGAGGAACACCGCTCAAGTAGTAGCTTCAGGTCTCGTAAATCCCAGTACCAGAGACAATTGCTCGCGAGATGTGGTGTGAGTGATGTGATCGCAGAATATGTAGCGGATGAAATTTCCTTATTGCTAGCACTTGTTAGACTAATCAGAAGGTCATTATATATTTTAATCATGCTTACTTATGTTTTATCCAGCAAGGCTAAATGCGATCTACACTGTTCTTTTCAGATGGGATCCAGACATCTTAGTCGGGTACGAAATTCAAATGTTGTCTTGGGGGTATTTGTTGCAGCGGAGTAAAAGTCTTCAAATCGATTTAGCGACTTTATTATCTAGAGTTCCATCTGTAAATAATAAATTTCAACTGGAGTTGGAAAATGATTTCCAGGCTAACTATAAGACTGATGTATTCATTGTTGGTAGAGTAATAGTCAATATTTGGCGTATTATGCGTTATGAGGTAGTTGTTCAAATTTTAGAACTAGCAAGTGAGGGAAGATCTTGAGATGGTTATCTATTTTGCCAGGTCGCGTTAAGAAGCTATACTTTTGAAAGTGTAATAGACCATGTTTTACATCGCCGACATGCATTACATACTTTTCGCTCTTTGACGGATTGGTTTCATGATGATAGAAATCGGTAATTCTATCGTGATATTTAAGTTTAAAGTTCACCACATCGGCTGTTTTATATGATGACTATTTCATTGTAGGTGGCGCACCATAGAATATTACATTATTCGATGTCGTGGTAATTGGCGACTACTCGAAACCTTCGATATGATTGATAGAAGCAGTGAATTCGCTCGGCTCTATGGTATTCAATTTTACTCTGTCCTTTCAAGAGGGAGTCAGGTATAAGTTAAAGCTACAGTTAACAAAATTTAATGGAATGCAATAGTTGCAATTCTGTACCATGAAGTGTAAGGACTAACTTAATATCGTTTAGTTTCGTATTGAGTCGATGCTTCTTCGACTGGCGAAACCGATGAATTATATTCCGGTGTCGGTTAGCGAGAAGCAGCGAACTTGGTAAGTTGATACTAGCACTCGATGTCGTCGAGTTTGGCTTTAACAATTTTTATTGCTACTTGTAGTATGCAACTCATATGCAGTATATTAGGTATTTAAGCTTTAGATCAATTTAAAAGTTTCGTAAGATATTCATAGACAAGGCGTAAAATCATGCATTTTGCGTACATGTAGGATGAAGGCCCCTGAAGTGATTCCATTAGTTATGGAACCAGAATCACGATTTTATTCGAATCCTGTGTTGGTTCTAGATTTTCAATCTTTATATCCATCTGTGATGATAGCATACAATTACTGTTATACCACTTGTCTTGGCCGCATTTCTGGAATTGCAACGTAATATGCATTTAATCTCATTAATCGAAATTAATAATTGACAGGGCATTATCTTATAAATTTGAATATATTTAACACAATATAATAAATGTGTTTATAGGGATAAAGAATTTAAATTTGGCTGCACATCACACCAAGTTCCGTTGTCTTTGCTAAAGGTTAGCATCTAATTTGACGCCATGTGGATAAGTATTATTGCTACATGACTAACTTATCATCCTACTTTAACGTGTATGTAATTGATATAGAAGCTACGAAATGATATAAGCATTGCACCATGTGGAGCAGTCTATGTAAAAGACCATATTCGAAAAGGCGTAATACCGAGGTAAAAATGTTATATCCGTTTAAGTGCCTGTTAGCATTTATTTAGAATTTAATTGATTTAGGCTTTATTAAAGTTATGATTACATAGTTATATATATTTGCCGTATTGTTAGAATGTTGAAAGAAATATTAGACACACGTATCATGATAAAGCGAGCTATGAAGGATTGCAAAGATAATAAGGTGTGTATACGTACTTTATGTTGATCTTTTCTAAGCGCTTATTCTCAGTAGGAAATAGCTTGAGCACTTCGATTTTATTTCGCATTTAGTCACTTCATCGCCTCCTCGATATACGACAGTTTGGTTTAAAAATGATAGCTAACGTAACATATGGGTATGCAGGGGCAACGTTCAGTGGTCGAATGCCGTTAATCGAGGTTTATGATAAGATAGGTTTAGTGTAGTACTTTAGCACTTATAAGTTATGAAGGTATAGAAAAATCGCTTCTTGTTTGCATTTTTAATAGTTAGCTGACAGTATCGTCAGCAAAGCACGCGAAACTCTAGAACGTGCTATTAAGATTGTCAATACGACCAGTAAGTGGAATGCCAGAGTTGTATATGGTGATACAGACAGGTAAGTTTTTAGTATGTCTTTATGAAGAAGTATAAATGAGCTAATAAACCAGAAACGTAACTTTGCAGTATGTTCGTACTGCTGGAGGGTGCAACCAAAGCTAGAGCTTTTGAAATTGGTCGAGAAATTGCTGAGACTATCACATCTATGAATCCCAAGCCAGTAGCTTTAAAGTTCGAAAAGGTCTGCAAAATTAAAAAAATATATATTTATAAAATAAATATGAATAAATATTTTCGTAATTTTGGTGTCCAAATACTCTTTAGTTATTCGATGCTAATTTAATATTATGATTAGGTGTTTTTAAACTGTGCCATTCATCCACGGTTGATCTTAATGTCTTATAATAATATATTTTAATTGAGTTGGATTCATTATAAGCAGTAATAGGGTATTTACTATCTGTGTTAGGTATTTTTACCCTCACTATTAATAACGAAAAAGCGGTATGTCGGCTACGCATATGAATCTGCCGACCAGAAAGAGCCTACTTTTGATGCTAAAGGTATCGAAACTGTTCGAAGAGATGGTTGTCCTGCAGTGTCAAAGGTTATTTATTTATTAATTAATCCTGTGGCATTTCTGTAACTTTTAAAGATTAATTGTAAAAGGTCGTTGAATTATTTTATTTTATATTAGATCATGGAAAAAGCAATTAGGATACTATTCTCTAGACGTGATATGTCACTTGTCAAGAAATATGTATTGCATAAGTGTCGAATGCTTATAGAAGGCAAGGTCGCAATTAATGACTATGTTATCGCTAAAGAATATCGTGGCAAGAGCACCTACAAGCCGGGTGCTTGTGTGCCGGCTTTAGAAATCACCAAGTATGCTACTTGAGTACATATGATGAAATATCATTATAGTTTTCGCTCTAACTAGATAGTAGATTTTATCATAGTTACCAAATAAAAGATTTTGACGCTATGCATATGATTCTTTAATAGGCAGTTGCTGGCTCATGATAGACGATCAGAGCCTCGTATTGGAGAGCGCGTGCCATACGTCATCGTCTACGGTGTACCTGGAGTGCCATTAATTCGTCTCGTTAGAAGGTATCATGTACAGTGTATATACATTACTTATAGTTTAAAGAATTTTATGTTTTATGCAATAGTTGAAGTGTAAGCTAATAATTCAATTTATCGATTGTAATGCTGTTTTAATCAAGTTCTCTTTCACTTATTGGCTAGACCACGTGAACTTTTAAATGACCCAAATTTACGCCTTAATGCCACTTATTACATCACCAAACAAATACTGCCAGCTTTAGACAGATTACTGTCTCTAATTGGCATTGATGTTGAAAGCTGGTATGAATGATGAAATGATTTGTTTTATTAATATTTTTATGTGACGAAATAATAGGACATAGAAGCTGTACTTACTGTATGCTTGGCGTTACCGTTAGAAACCGCCAATTAATTAATTAAGTATTAATACAGGCTCTAATCATATTCTTGAAACATGGATTGTTTGATTTTATTAGGCATGCTGAACTACCCAGATCCATTCGATCAGACGTAATTAACCAGAGTCAGTTTCAGGTGGCAAAGGTATAACTGTAAAGCCACCCATAGGCGTGTTTATGTTGTATTGTACCTTTTAAGCCTACAACTATGTAACTTCCCGTTTTCGTGAAATTTCGTTTTACAGCAAGGGGTAATTTCACAATATTTTAGCAGCTTGCACTGCCTAGTTTGCGAGGAAATGACTGTTGATGGTGTTTGCCCTTCGTGTATCCGAGATTCTCAAAAAGCAATCATGATTGCCCAGCAACGGATATCAGATTTTGAGAGAAAAAATCGTCATCTTAAAGAGGTTGAACCTTTAGAAAATAGTTCATATTTGTATCAGTCAAATCTATTATGAAAAAAATGTATTATATGAAGGACGTCTTATTTGATTTCTAATTTGCTATTTATTGTGTTTGATTTCGTAGATATGCTGCAATTGTATTGGTCAACGTGTGATTAATGCTGAATGTATCTCTCTGGACTGTCCAATTCTGTTTGAAACTAAGCGAAACCAACGAGATGTTGATTGCATTCCGCGTTTGCGTGAATTTATATCGAAAATATCCACGATTGCTTGTAGTTCTATCGCTGAAGCACAAATTACAGGGTAATATATGCTGCGTGGCATACATTATGCTACAGGCGTACAGTACAGTGAATATGTGTTGCAAGTATGCGTTCGTATGCCGTCGCTATCCCTATGTACAGTACATGCATGTAAAGTCCCTTTGTAAACAAGATTTTTAAATTTGGTACCAGGATAAGTTTTGGAAATGTATATATAATATTCTTTTCTTTCATATATATATTTTAACTATATACAATTCTATAGTATTGGGTTGGACTAGTCATTTATTGGATCAGAGCGTAACATGACATGAGTACGCTCTTTGCTATGCCCACAAAATACTGTATGTAATTCATTTTTTGAAAACCTGTTTTAAATATTTGTTATTGGCAAACTACACGGTATACTACTTAAAGCCGTAATTTATTATCGTAGCCAGAATGTCTTGAACAATATTGGATTGGATAACTGTAAATTGATATATTGCCGTGCCTATGCTAAAACAGTATAAAACATTCAAAATTAAGGAAAAATTAAAATACAGTATCGCTTTCGACTACCTTTCACTCAACATGCAATCCTACGAGTGTTGGGGATACCAATGCCAATCACTACTGCACTTGGCTCTCCCATATATAATTTATTGTGGACGCATAGATTTATTAAGGGATGATTGTGTAGAAATGTACAAAATTCTATTACGAACGAATGCATTTTTATTTGATGGCGGTATTACCTTTGCCGCAACCAAACTATGCAACAGTTTAATTATCGATTAAATAGTGCCACTAGTGGATTTTACCAAGCCATCTCTTTATAATAATTATTATGTCATAGTCACTATACAGTACATGATAGTTAAAATTTTTCAGCAAGACAAATCAACTGGATAAAATACACACAATACTCTGCAACAAAGCTTTGTGGAATAACGTTACACCATTCGAGTTGCTAGGTATACTTTCGAAAATAGCAGCATGATTGCAGCAACATGCACCATTTATATCAATTCTATCATGCATTATTATGCAACATTTAAAGAATTTTTAATTCAATTAGCTACTATAGATACTCAACGAACAAGATTGAAATGAATAACATTGGCCACTAGGTAAAGCCAGTATATTTACGTTAAATTTTCGACCAGCTGCATGATTATTTATACATGAATACCAGACACAAACATCCATTAATAACAAGTTAAATAAACGAGATTGAAAACTTTATCACATGTAATGTACAATGAGTACAGTATTACGACCATAGGGAATCCAACTGTACATCATCAAGAAATAATGTACAATAATAGACTGGCCATCCACGATCCTCCGTCGAATTTTTTAAATTGGAATTAGCCAATCAATCAAGTGGTACT
>NW_002060987.1:81547-87925 GCF_000150275.1 Trichoplax adhaerens
TCACACAGAGCCTAATACTAAGTACTGTTCATAGCAGAAAGATATTTATCAAATCTATCGTTCATTCATTTCTTCTTGAAAGCGTTATAAGGAAATAATGGATTCGCTATCTGCTATAACTACTGTTTACAACGACCGCATTTGCAACCGATTCTAAAATCAATCAAGGCAAGTTTCCGTGGTGAAACAGTCATCGCTATGGGTTAGTGTTTATACTTACATGACATGGGCGCATTACTGAGTTGCTTGCGTATATGATCATTGGTGAATTTGACGAAAGCTTCATATTGTTCTATAAAATACAATGGCAGGTTAGTCTTGAATTGGAAATCCAATAGATCCATTTCTCTTTTTCTGATCAACTACACAACAATTCAATCCATCAAAGTCTAACTAAGACACAATTAGAAAACTACTACATTACAATGAATTCTTTTTTAAAATGGACTTTAGTCAAGGGCAAAAAATGAATGGCTAAATAGGTAAGTCAATAAAATCATCGTTCTATTCTCCTCGACGTAATCCACATCTATTTCATAATGTCGGTCTAGAAGAAACTGCTTTGACTGTAAAATACCATCCAGTGTCAAGTTACAACGTATAACGTATGGTCTGATAATGAGAAAAAAAAGGAGCAAAGCGTCCTCGTTTGCAACGACACCAGCTTCCTCCATGGCATTACAAAGTATGATTGCCAGCCAAATGGACAAGAAACTCGTTTCAACTTCTTTGACTGTAGTAAAATATCCATTACAGCGTGTAAAGTAATGTACGATGATTTTAAAAAAAAAAGGAGCAAAGCGTCCTCGTCTGCTAGTACAGCCAGTTTCCTCCATGATTGCTAGCCAAATGGACAAGAAACTCGTTTCAACTTCTTTGACTGTAGTAAAATATCCATTACAGCGTGTAAAGTAATGTACGATGATATTAAAAAAAAAGGAGCAAAGCGTTCTCGTCTGCTAGTACAGCCAGTTTCCTCCATGACATTACAAAGCATGATTGCCAACCAAATGGACAAGAAACTCGTTTCAACTTATTTGACTGTAGTAAACTATCCATTACAGCGTGAAAAGTAATGTACAGCACGATGATTTTAAAAAAAAAAAAGGAGCAAAGCGTCCTCTTCTGCTAGTATAGCCAGTTTCCTCCATGACATTATAAAGCATGATTGCCAGCCAAATGGACAAGAAACTCGTTTTAACTTATTTGGCTGTAGTAACTATCCATTACAGCGTGAAAAGTAATGTACGTTACGATGATTTTAAAAAAAAAGGAGCAAAGCGTCCTCGTCTGCTAGAACAGCCAGTTTCCTCCATGATATTACAAAGCATGATCGCTAAGCAAATGGACAAGAAATTCGTTTCAACTTATTGGACTGTAATCAAATAGCATCCAGCATCAAGTCACAACGTGTCATGAGTAATAAAAAAAAATGGAGCAAGGTGTTCTCGTGTTCAAAGACACCCAGTTTCTTTGCATGGCATCACAAAGCATCGATCGCTAGTCAAACTTGTGCAACGCGTTGTATTGATTCCTTTCTAATTTTTTTTTTACACATTGTATTGATGGATGGAAAAGTCGGAACGGGTAATCCAAAAGTCCATGACGATGACATGCATGGATCGAAAAGAAAGCGACTAGCATCGATTGGTACTTACCGGCCAATTTGGTGGTTAATACTTTATCGTACTCTTCCCTTAGGTCATTTTCGCGTTGCTTGAGCATTTTCTGACAAAAGGCAATGACTTCAGTAAAAGTGAATAATGGCATATCTTTCTTTCCATGGGCAATGAGGCTGTGACATTCATCCGTTGCCGATGTCGGTAAAGAAATGGGGCCACTATCATGGCCGTTCTCGTCAAAATTCAATATTCGCCTTCTCTTTAAAATTCGCTTATATTCCAGCTGGACATTTTGCCTTAATTCATCTAAAGGGAAGAAGATGAAGAATCAACAACACTGTATGACGGCATTTTGTCTACCATCGCTATCAAGACCACTACAGCTATTCCAATATGGCCGATGGTGGAAAGGTCAACGATCTTTGTAGACTTGTTTCTCCATTGCAATCCAACAGAGTGATGTTGTTTGAAGTTGGGTGTCTTGACTGGGAATTCTTCTTGCAAGTGTTGGATTGGTGTTGATGTTGTTGCAACACTGTTGTCCAACACCGTCGACCGCCATTGCTCGATCATTTTTGCTAACCCACTTCAACTTGTATTCCCTTTCTGTCTACTCGATCATTGTCTCCCTTCATTGGCTACTACCCTATTTCATCCTTCCACTTACCCGTATCGACGCTATGGCTTAACGGAAGAAATACTTTGGATGGCTGAGCTGGTGTCGCTGGTGCCGATTGAGGAGAAATGGATAAATATCTTCTTCGCTTACTTGGATGATGATGACTACCACTACTATTACTATGGCCGGGTAAAGGATCGAAATCTAAACGTCGCTTGAGCGTTGCGCAAGCCATAACCAAACCAATTGGATCGTTACAAGGGCCCAATTCAATTCCACTACTATCCAAAGATAAATCAATGCAGATGTTGCCGATCAACGACGGATAGTCTTCCAAACAACAGCAACAAGGGAGGAAAAAAATCCAATGGAGCCAACAACAGCCACTCAGGAAAATGGACGCACTGGTTTACTATAGGATTGAGCAGTGAAAAATGACGACCGATGAGATAGAGCTTTGGTTTATATGGATTCCACCCAGAGTCTTGGACAGATGGCAGTCGTGACGAATGACGTTTGGGGGGCAATCGACTGGATGCGAGCAGTCTACTTTCATAGTCATTCCTATACTCTGCACGACTGTTTGCGGTATCGACCCGACTGGATTGGCTAAGCCTTGCTTCACCTGTCACCAAGTGACGCTTCCCTAGTCATAGGGAAGGCGTCGAATTGGGTGACACTTGCCTCATACTGGACCATGGTGATAGCGCTGACTGAGTTGGGGTATTTTTGATCATTGGTATTTGAATGACTTGTAAGACTAGTCTAAGCAGTGCTATTTAATACACTACCCTTCGACAAGGATGACGTCCCATAGTCTTACGGGATACTCTACCCTTTGAGGATAACATGGTCCAAAATGGCCTGCATGCGATGTTACCCTTGTTTGCCCACCCTACCTCGCCATGGCACCCTTGGACTACCCTCGAGGATGTTACCCTGGTGCATTGTCGACACCTTTTCTCTGTCATGGCCCGTCTATTGGCTTCCAGTCATGTCTTACGCGATCGTCTAGGAAGTACTTCTTTCAATGGAAGCATCATCAACGGAATAGAACGATTTCCAGTTGGAGTTATTCGATGGCATCAAGATCGAGTTCAAAGTCTTGATTTCAATTTGCATGTCCATGGTAGACTTGCACGTCACGCTGCTGACTGGTCTTCAACCACTACATGCTTTTGTATTACTTGTACGACATGTTCAAGCACCAGTACAGTACACTACACCAAGACAGAAAACAAAGGTCGACGTTGTCATGAGTCATACGTCATGACTCATAACAACATCATGGACCAATCACAATCAATCACCCAATCCATGCTTAGAGGAAGTCACTTTGTATGCGCTTGGATGAAATAAAGAGATCCAATAGTAAAGCATTGGACATTAACTCATACCTGCGTCTACCGATACGCCCAGTATACGGATTTCCCCATCCATCGTGACAGGGCGACTTGCAGTCCATTCAATCCATGGCTTGACAAGAAGCCATTGAAATGAAAATGGCCAAATTAGAAATTCAAAATCACACTTGTAGAAAGCTGCTTTTCCAGCCTACTGTAGTAATGAGCAGTGTACTGCATTGGGGACTAATTAGTACTGTAGTTAGAGTATTCAGTGATGTAAATAGTTCTTCATCGATCTCTGAAACAAACGTAGCATTAGGTCAATGATGGCAATGCTTCTTCTTGCTTTTTGTCCATTTTGTCCTGATGGACTTTATTAGCATGCTCTGTCATTTCATTGCTAGAGGCTCGCTATCAAGCCTGTCCCTCCGGTTCCTTCGTACTCATAGAAAAGCTCTATTTGAAAAATTCTAGGAACAAACATAGCTAGTTTAATTTAGGCAATACTTCCTCTTTCTTTTTGTCCATTTTGTCCTGATGGACTTTATTAGCATGCTCTGTCATTTCATTGTTCCTTTCGTACTCATAGAAAAGCTCTATTTGAAATATTCTAGGAACAAGCACAGCGAGTTCAATGTAGCCATTACTTCCTCTTTCTTTTTGTCCATTTTCTCCTGATGGACTTTATTAGCAAGCTCTGTCGTTTCATTGCAAGAGACTCCCTATCAAGCCTGTCCCTCTGGCTCCTTCTTGCTCTTAGAAAAGCTCTATTTGAAATATTCTAGGAACAAGCACAGCGAGTTCAATTTAGCCATTACTTCCTCTTTCTTTTTGTCCATTTTGTCCTGATGGACTTTATTAGCAAGCTCTGTCGTTTCATTGCAAGAGACTCCCTATCAAGCCTGTCCCTCTGGCTCCTTCTTGCTCTTAGAAAAGCTCTATTTGAAATATTCTAGAAACAAATACAGCAGTTGCAGCATGAGTTCAATCTAGGCATGACTTGCTCTTTATTTGTCCATTTTGTCTTGATGGACTTTATTTGCATGCTCTGTCATTTCATTGCAAGAGGCTCCCTATCAAGCCTGTCTCTCTGGTTCCTTCTTGCTCATAGGAAAGCTCTATTTGAAATATTCTAGAAACAAATACAGCAGTTGCAGCATGAATTCAATCTAGGCATGACTTGCTCTTTATTTGTCCATTTTGTCTTGATGGACTTTATTTGCATGCTCTGTCATTTCATTACAAGAGGTTCCCTAACAAGCTTGTCTCTCTGGTTCCTTCGTGCTCATAGGAAAGCTGTATTTGAAATATTCTAGAAATAAGTACAACAGTTGCAGCATGAATTCAATCGAGGCAATGCTTCCTCTTTCTCTTTTATGTCCGTTTCGTCCTAATGTACTTATTGGTATGATCTGTTTTTATTGAAAGTAATCTCGCTAGAAACAAATACAGCAGTTGCAGCATGAATTCAATCGAGGCGATGCCTCCTCTTTCTCTTTTATGGCCGTTTCGTTTTAATGTACTTATTTGGTAAGATCGGTTTTAATTGAAAGTAATCTCGCTAGAAACAAATACAGCAGCTACAGCATGAATTCAATCAAGGCAATGGTTTCTCGGATCGAAAGTAATATCCGACTCCTACAATTTTTATACACTTCGATAGTATTTTCGTACTGTTGATACGAAGAGAGTATCAGTTCGTCGTCATTCAATCATAACGGAAAGTCAATGAAAATGGCTTGTCCAAAGCTTCTTTACAGTGGTAGTCACTTTTCTACCTACTGTAGTTATAGAGCAGACATCACTACAGTAAGAGCTGGATCGTAAAGGCAGATTGCCTACCGCTTTGTTGCAATCTTCTTAATTAATTAAAATCTATAAAAACTGTAGGAGTCGGATACTACTGTTGAATAGTGTTGATCCGTTTCCTCTTTCTCTTTCATGTCCGTTTCGTCCTAATGTACTTATCGGTATGATCTGCTTTATTGAAAGTAATCTCGCTAGAAACAAATGCAACAGCTGTAGCATGAATTCGATCGAGGCAATGGCTTCCTCTTTCTCTCTTTATGTCCATTTCGTCCTAATGTACTTATTTATTGGTATGGTCTGTTTTTATTGAAAATAATATCGGAATCAACTCGTTTCTTGGAAACGGTCCCAAACCAACACCACAATTTGAGCACGAGTTCAGAAATGCTTTCTCGTTTTTTATTTTTTAATTTTGCCGTGATGAAGTGATTGGCCTTGTCTATTGCAATCCTTGTTATAGATTTAGTGTCAGGACATTTTTGAAAATATCTACAATCATTCATGCAATGATATCCGGTTTCAAGCGAGCTCCGGGTTACTACTTTTACAAAAGTTATTCAACTCTTCTCCAAATAAACACAACTATTAGAGCATCAGTTTAATTTAGCCCATGCTTGCTCCTCTTCTATTTCCATCCATTTCGCCCTGTTTTACTTAATTGCATGGCCAATTAGTATCACTGTTTTAGGTTTAGGATCAGAATTTACTGGCAAATTACATATGAGTGACAATAAAAAACTATCCATTTTGTACAACAGTCAATTCATTATACTCGTATTTAGTTGGTAAATTATTAAAAGAAGAAGCATTGACTACTTACTGTATGTCAAGCTAATACTCGAGTCTGCTGTTTATTTCTAGGATATTTAATGTTACATAGAATTAGAAGTGATGAGGATTAAGACGATTTATATATATAGAACAGTGACTAGCACACAGTTCGCGATACTTGGCGTAGTTCTTTACTAAGCGGAATGCTCAC
>NW_002060987.1:89469-90355 GCF_000150275.1 Trichoplax adhaerens
CATAACTATCATATGATATAGGAAGCTAAGTACAGTATAGTTATGTTTGATTGTAACTCATTTTTCTTTGGTTCGATAGGCCAATGTATGGTTATAATCCAAGCCCTAGGCCCTTTTTAAAAATTTACATTTATAACCCTAACCTGGTGGGCAGGTATGTGAATTATGTGACTTTGCGTAAGTGCAGTATGAATTAAGATAACTTAAACTCATGCTATAGAATATATTTTTTGCAGTGTATATTCACATGAAAGTATAGTGCAGTTATTACTAAAGTGATACAAAGTATTAAAATTAGCTACGCTCTCTGGGCTACTGTAATGCATCATTCGTAATTGATCGCATTTTCATTAAAAAATTGGTATTGATCTTGAAGAATTGCAGATTTGCTCTTAACTGGAGCTGTCATGAATAAAGTCTTTCAACCTCATGAAGCTCACCTGCCATTTACATTACAGGTAAAAAGATATAAAGTCTTTATATGGTTAATAGTATATAAAGTCTTTATATGGTTAATAGTGAAGATAATACTTAATCTTTCTCATTCAGTAATGTACTATTGCAATGTTACCACATTCCAAATTTAAATGTAACCCCACTTTAAGTTGATTTAATGGAAAAATGCGCTCGATATCATTGGATCTAATGCTGTAATATATATGTTCTCTCATGCATAACGTTATAAACAACTCATCACTAACTCCGAGTATCTCTAAAACAATACACTGTATGGCACTGTACTGTATCTTATATATACTTGAGATTTATATTTAAAGCGCTACAAAATAATTACTGTTATAGTAGACTAGCATTATGCGATGAAAATAGTCCACGTAATTTAGAAAGTTATAACATAACACCATGTGGTATCTGCTGGGAAATCTGT
>NW_002060987.1:91463-92527 GCF_000150275.1 Trichoplax adhaerens
TTTTGTCAAAATGGAATGTTTAACAAAATTAGATTTGTCAAGAAATTAATTATCACAATAGTATTGGAATTGATCTTGTTGCCATGTCCGCTAATGATCTCCTAGCAAGAGGCGCTGAAGCTGTTGCTATGTTAGACTACATTTCATATAGTTCTCTTGGCAAAGAAGTTATCCAAGCCATACTTTCCGGGATTGCAACTGGCTGCCGTATAGCTGGTTGTGCTCTTGTTGGTGGTGAAACAGCTCAAATGCCAGGGCTTTATCCTGCGGGTACATATGATCTTGCCGGATTTGCTATAGGATATGTCGAACGCGGTCAGGATCTACCTGAAATAGATACGATTATACCCGGTAGGTTTCATAGCTTTTATCATTTGCCAAGACCTATTCGGATATATGAGAGAAAATGCCAGACATCTTCTTCATCGATAATTATAATTAGCTTGAAGTGATTATTTCTAATAAGAGGACTGATCCATGTCCAAATTATTATTTGCAAATACGGGTGTAGGAGATAAAGTGATAGGTATTGCTTCATCGGGAATTCATAGCAACGGATTCAGCTTAATTAGACGAATTGTTGAACAAAAACAGTTACATTATGATATGCCGGCACCATTTTCGGTCCAGTCATCCAATATTGGTACAGCTCCAATGTCATTAGGTATGTATAAATGGCTAGAGTAACGACTGCATACCAGTTTTGTTTTATAATACTCTTACGAAGAAATTTTCGCCATATGCGAAGATCAATGAAATTCTGACTGCTTCATAACATTTTCTAAAGGTAAAGCCCTCTTAATTCCAACGAAAATTTATTGTCGATCATTATTGTCGGTGCTAAGATCATCGTTGGTGAAAGCTTATGCTCATATTACCGGCGGTGGCTTAGTAGATAATGTTAGCCGCATTTTACCCCAAAATTGTAAAGCAGTAATTGATGCTCATCAATGGAAAATGGCTGATGTATTTAAATGGATAGCAAACGAAGGTAAACGGTGCAGCATGTACGAAGACAGTAGGTCGAATTCTCGATAAATAGATTGTGAGTTTTAAATCTACTT
>NW_002060986.1:0-12917 GCF_000150275.1 Trichoplax adhaerens
ACTGTTTGGAATCATATGAAATTATAGTCTCAAGTCCTTATTAGACAAATTTGGTATTGTATGTCTTCCTACTTCTACTGTACAGTACAGTACTGTAGACTGGGACGAGAGAGAGCTGTTTCAGAGAAGAAAACTTTCTTGCTCTACAGTATATATACAGTACACAATATCTATTTTGACGAGAAGAAGCCGAAAAGGTCTGTCCGTCCAAGCATGCTCAGTCCAGGTCTTCTTATATTACAGTCCTGTATACAGAGCTGGGCATCGAATTCGATCGCTTCAATTTTCTCTCTAGTAAAAGCTGTTCCAATTGAAGTTTCTGATATACAGTACTGTCCTGTAGAGAAAATTGAAGGCATCTAATTCGATGCACACTGTAATAATACTGTATGTCTTTCTACTTCTACTGTAGACTGGGACGAGAGAGAGCTGTTTCAGAGAAGAAAACTTTCTTGCTCTACCTTACACAATATCTATTTTGACGAGATGCAGCCGAAAAGGTCTGTCCGTCCAAGCGTGATCCGTCCAGGTCTCCTTTTATTATACTGTACTGTACAGAGCTCGGCATCGAATTCGATCGCTTCCATTTTCTCCATAGTAAAAGCTGTTGAAATTGAAGTGTGTTCTATACTGTACTGTACATGTACTGTAGATTACAGTGTACAGTATGTTAACAACTGGACAGTACTGTACACTGTACCACTGCTATCGTAAGCAGTACATGGATTTAGTAGTCAATGACAGTAGACTGCATGAGTAAATCGACCGCAGATTGAGTAGTACATGGCACAGTATACTACCTATTTCCAAATCGGAATTTGGCGGGAAAAATCCCCCAAACCGCCAAACTTGCTATACTACTGTACGATACAGGACTCCGGGGTCCATTATTTTGTATCAAGCCTATGTTCAATCAAGTTTGCGTGGAGGCTATTACGTAATTGCATGGAAAGGAATTAATTGATTCCATCGTTCAACTGCTCATCGGAGGAACTCTAGCATTGCAAATTGATCAGGTTCCATCAATTAAAGGTTAATACTATATAGGGTAAGCAAGTAATAGTTTGATGAATTCTCTCCGCTCTATTGACTGCATAGAATACTGTATGATATTGCTTTTGGATTAGCTGATTATTCAATTGTAATGTGTACTCTACCGTACAGGATGTGCTCAACTACTGAGCAAGAAATAATCACAATAATACAGTCATAATTTATTGATCAATTTGCACCAGGACGAGTAGGTCCACATTCATATTGCTCTACTCTGCTAGACTCGACTTTATTGTGGATCTCTACAATGAATTGATGTTGTAGTAAAGTGGACATGAATGCACAGTAAAGGGTAGACTGTACAATCGCCTAGATAGATTCATTGCTATACAAAGATTACACATGATCGACTTATTTTTCGACACCCTATACGATATCGTAAAGGGCCAACAATGGACGATTCTGATGATTCAGTGATACACAATTGTAGTTGCATTTTCCCCTGAAATGCAATTCAAATTCATCATGGATGTTAATAATCAATTCAATGACAAACTAGATAGAAATGGCATATTCAATATACAATTGATAGGATGTCAATGAAAATTGACAATTTTATCTCCTGATTAGAAAAGCATCACTCGCGAATGCACTGAGATGCTAATGATCGTGCTATGGGTAGACTGTAGTACAGTATTCCAAAGCTAAAGTGATGAAGGAACGAGAAATGGTTTCGGTGCATTCCGATGATAATAGCCTATTAAGGAAAATCGCTACAGCTGTGGCAGCAAATTAACTTCATGAATAAAGATTGTCAGATTGATTGTCCCTACGCAATAAGGCTGCATTGGTCGTCACGTTTTTTGTGAATAATTATCATCGTCATGCAATGTCCAATGAGAATCATATATACGCAAATGTGGACAAGAATTATACTTCGACAACATTTAACGTGTTGTTACCGTATTGCTTTCGCTAGGAAGAATCCTCCAACTAGGACAATCACTATGTCTCAATTATCGATATCGTAAGTTTGACAAATCAGTGCTTGCTGTATATGATAATCATTATTGAAATTATATTATACAAGGATATCATTTTCAAATGGCGATATCGTATAGATTGTATCGACATGAACTATACGAGCATCTCAAGAGGATAATCAATCGCGCTTTTAGTGCCAGACCTAATCCATTTTTTGCATTCTTTACTGCCACTATGTTGAATAGATTGCGTTTTGTAAAATCTATTTCTAAAATTTGGTATATAACACCTTTCTTTTCTGTAACTGATGTAGGCAATTCTTTGCACCGAAAAGCAACAAAGTCCCTGATAAACGACAGTAAGTTTCCAGTATTTTATTTATTCAACCAATATTGTTTTAAGTTAGTTTTATCAACTCCAGTAAATGCTATAGTAGTTTCCAGAAAATTGTCACCTTAGAATTAATTTTTTTGTCGTACTATTTATTAGAATGCGATAGGTAAACATAATCGTTCCATTTTGTTGCATTTCGGCATAGGCTTGACAGTGAAAACATAAAAGATGACAAAATTATCGATAAACAACCGCAAAAGAAGCGATCTCGTGTCATGCATCTTCCGAACGACAGTGATGACGAAGAACATGTACAACTTACTGACTTACTTACTACTGTATTAACGACTGAGTTATTGTGGTCAATTAAAATTGTCATATTAATTGTACTCGTATGTTTATATCGACAGGGCAACTCTACTCTATCAGATACGAATACATGTAATCCGGTAAAGAATATTCAAGCCATCCCTTTAAATGGAAATAGTGCGACTTCAAGCAACTCTGGTAATCATACAATGCTGGATGGAGATGACTGTAATACAAACAAAGAGGCCAGTCATGTTGAAGAGAAGGACTCGTTATCTCCAAGGATAAAAAGTACGTATTATTACAAGGATATGACAGGAAGATGTTTTGCGCTTAAGAACAATCACTTTGGTTAAAAATAGATTAGAATCTAGTGTTTAGCTAACAACTATAAGTCTGCAACATAGCTTATAACTATCTGTGCTACTGTGATTACTGATACACTTTATAACCGATGAAATGCTATAGCTGAAAAGCGTGATGCAATGGCTTCCAGCAATGAAGATTGTATGAACCAGAAAGAAGACGATGCGCCAGTGCAAACACCGTACGATGATAGACTTGATATTGCGCATGAATCTTGCATCGTTTGTGCATTATTACATCGTTTTACGGTTTTACTCTTTGATAGGCAAGTAGACTATGAAGATATCAAGCCCGTTGATGGACCTTTGTATTCTCCATCTAAGGAATCTTACCATCCTATACGAGATGCTTGCTGGGCCTTAAAGCAAAGGTATTCCATATGTATTATTTCTTGGAAAAAATAATGTTAAAAGAGAAGTAGTGTGTGTATTCTTGAAATTCATACTATATAATAATGCGTGGATATCTTGCAGTTATGGAATAGTTATACAGCTGTAAAATATTATCTGTTTTGGAAGGATAGATTCAATAAATAAATGTTGCTGTGTACCTGGTATGCCAATAATATGGATTGATTAAAGGGTTCATGAATTTAAAATTTTTATATCGTTGTCTAGAGTCCCATACATTGCTATATCTCGAACATTCGATGAAATCGAAGCTACTTCAGCACGGTAAAATATTCTAGAGAGTAAATCTTAGATCATTTTTATATCACACTGGATTGACGTCAATTCGCCTTAATATAATTAGAGGATATAAAATATGAAATATTTACTACACAGCTTTTGCAGACTGTTACGTATTTTGCAGAATTACTGCAGAGACTATTGTCCTGCCTAGTATTGCAGATGAGACTGATTAGAATAGCTTGGAAATCATTCATATTGTTTCTATGAAATTTTTAAACGGTTCATTTATAGGTATTCAGCATTTCATTTACTATTATGTATTGGGTTCTTAGATTAAAAATTATTTCAACGCTGCGAAATTTTTTCCGATCTGTAATCATTTTAACGCCAGAAGATTTAACGTTCTGTGTTTATATGTGCCTGAATAAGGTAAGTTCTAATTTCCGTAGAAATTTCGATAAATGCTTACATATTATTATAAAGGTTAAAAGAAATGCTAAAGGTATATCCTTATAACTTATAGGTTGGTCCAGCTTATGAGGGATTAGAATTAGGTATCGGCGAAACAATACTAATGAAAGCGATTGCACAAGCAACAGGTACCGTGAACTACTTCTTTTTTAGTTGTCCAACTTGTAAAATACACAAACTAATCTATGAGGGAGTCAATCTTTAATTCTGATGTCTTTTCTAACTTCAAGGCCGAAGCTTAGCCTCAATTAAGGCAGATGTTACAGAACGTGGTGACGTTGGGATTGTAGCGGAGGTGAGTTTTATATTTTATGAGAGTAATTACTCCTATACCATTATATGGTTGTTTTTATTAATTCCAATAACGAATAATTTGTAGACTAGTCGTAGCAATCAACGAACAATGTTTACTCCAGCTAAACTTACAGTGCGCAGCGTATTTTCAAAGCTTAAAGACATTGCAAAAATGACTGGAACAGCAGTACGTTGCAAAATTTGAATTTACCGTTACTCGATTGTGTGTAATGTTATTGTGAGCGGCTATTTAAACTTGTATATGTGCATAACTTGTTGCATTTTTGTATAACTTTTAAAGTCAATGAACAGAAAGTCGGATAAAATCAAGGAGATGTTTGTAGCTTGCAGACACTCGGAAGCGAGATTTCTAATGAGGTTTAACGAGATTATTTCGACTACTAGGTGAACATCTAAGCATTATAGTTTCGGTCCTAATTTGTATATCAATATGATCTAGATCTTTAGGTGGAAAATTAAGAATTGGCCTAGCTGAGCAATCAGTTCTAGTTGCATTGGCACATGCCACTATCTATACACCATCAAATCAAGGTAGGCGATCGTGTGTAGCCCTTGCATCGCTTGCAAACTGCTTGTTTGTTAATTATTTTTTACATATTGCGCTCGCTAATTTCTAACGCCATGCCTCATATTTAAATGTAGTATATCCACCGCATATAATAGATGCTAGCAAAGGTAAGGCAGTTGATGCTTTCAAGAAAGAATTAGACAATGGGGCTTTGTTACTAAAGGATGCACACTGGTAATTAGAATTTCACTCTTTCGTTTCTGGTACCTTCGTATACCTAGTGTACAAGTAATTTATGTATATTGTTAACAGCCAGTGTCCAAATTACGATCTTGTCATACCGGCCCTTTTAAAATATGGTATTCACGAATTATCGGAACATTGCAAATTGTCCCCAGGTTATAATTTATGATGAACATTTTGCTACAGTGAAGTAATGAATTTTATTCAATCAATTGTGATCTACCTTATACTACTGTTTAGGTGTTCCTTTGAAGCCTATGCTTGCTCATCCAACTAAAGGAATACATGAAGTATTGAAACGCCTAGAAGATAAAAGTTTTGCTTGTGAATATAAATATGATGGGGAAAGGGCTCAGGTAGGCTAATATCAGTCGTTATAGGAAATAAAACTTCATTGACTGATGTTGTTTACACTAAAAGTTTCAATATTTTGTAGATTCATTTATTAGATAATGGAGAAGTGCAAATTTATAGTCGCAATTGTGAGAACAATACCACAAAGTATCCAGATATAATCATGCGTATGCCAGAGGTAAAATTGGATCACATCAACTCCTTCATTATTGATACGGAAGCTGTCGCTTGGGATAAAGAAAAACAGCAGATTTTACCTTTTCAGATCTTAAGCACCAGGAAACGTAAGGTAATTTCATATTACGGCCCAAGTATTGCAGCAGTAATTCTTCGAAGCCTTTGTTTGCTAGAATTATAATCGGTTATCACGGGATAGCATAGCGAAAAAATTTGTAAAATTTGAAATTAATGTGTCGAATCGGTATTTAATGTGACGTTTTAAACTTGCGTGTTTTTAGGACGTTGATGCTAATGAAATCAAAGTCCAAGTTTGTGTTTATGCATTTGATATGTTGTACTGCAATGGCAAGGTAACATTTTAAAGCTGCTACTTTGCTAATCCAGACTAGTTTACATTGCAGTATTTTAATGACTAAGTTTGGATCTATTTTCTTGCACTTTTCATAGTCTTTGGTTAAAGAAACTTTCGAGAAACGAAGATCGGTGTTGAGGTCATCCTTTAAAGAAGTAGAGGGGGTAATGCCATTTAATAATAGCTGCCGTTCAATACGATTCTTTGACTTAACTGGTAATTTTTTCTCAATTTTTAGGAATTTGTGTTTGCAAAGTCAAGGATCTCTGCAGACACAGAAGAAATTGGCGAATTTCTTGATGAATCTATTAAAGGTAAGAATGAAGCGATTTTATTCTAAGAAACTAAAGCATTTTGTGTGAATTATATAAGTTAAATTAAATTTTAATTCATCACCATAGTTATGACTTTAAGATTTAATTAATTGCACACTCGTGATTATATTTAGGTAATTGTGAAGGACTGATGGTTAAAACTTTACAAATCGAAGCTACTTATGAAATTGCCAAACGATCTCATAGCTGGTTGAAGGTTTGTTTTTTTCTTATTTTTTCTATTACTGATGAAAGCTGCCTACATGCACTTGTATGATAAGGTTTGCGTACTTCTTGTTGCTTGACTAACGAATGAAAAGCATACTTGATACGATTGAATTCTCATGCTGTTTAGTTGATACTTTAATGATTATGTAATTCTTTTATGAATAGCTGAAAAAGGACTATTTGGAAGGTGTTGGTGATACTTTGGATCTAGTCGTCATTGGAGGTTATCTTGGTAAGGGGAAGAGAACAGGAACATATGGTGGTTTTTTGTTGGCATGTTATAACGATGAAGACGAAGAGTTTCAGTCAATATGTAAGGTATGGTGACTACGTTTGTTCACGCATAGTTTGATCCTAAATAGTTCACCAATAAATTTCTTTTTAACTTTAAATAAATATTCGTACTGTAATTGAATGTTATTTCGGTTCAATATTTGTAGATTGGAACAGGATTTAAAGATGTTGAATTAGAACAGCACACAAACTTTCTCAAGCAGCAAACTATTGAAAAACCGAAATCTTACTATCGCTATGATAGTAGTGTCCAACCGGATCATTGGTTTGAAGCTGTACAAGTAAGTGTCAATGTAGGAATGTTGTCAATGTCGCTATTTAATGATGTGCATTATACTGTAATTTATACAGGTATGGGAAGTTAAAGTAGCTGATCTATCGATATCACCAGTTCATAAGGCTGCCGCTGGAATAGTAAGTTTCATTGTCATATCTATACAGAGCAAAGTGGCTTCATTTGTCATTATTATATGCTGAATTCATGTCAATGCCTAGTCTAGGGTCTGTATTAGCAATGCTAGAAACGATCACAGTTAAGCTTGTGCTTATGACAGAACTATAGGACAATATTTCTCCTAATAGTGTATTAGTGTGCTTTAATTATTTATTTATAATAATTTGTGATTGATAAAGGTTGATCCAGAGAAGGGAATATCTTTGCGATTTCCTCGATTTCTACGTATTCGTGATGACAAAAAACCGGAAGAAGCTACAACAGCTTCTCAGGTAGGAAATTTGCAGTCTTTTGCGAATGCTTATAAAATGGACTTGAATATTCCCTCTGCTAAATTCTAATTATTATTTCACTACAGTATATGGCTGTTTATGACTTTCTAATAATTAATTCATGCAGGTTGCGGTTTTGTATAGAAGTCAACAAAATATAGTTAGTGCTTCGGCTGGTAATGAAGATTTCGAAGATTATTACTGATTGTATAACGTTTAACGTCCTTGGAACGGTTATGGAGATGAAAATGTTTATAAAATCTACTTTCTAGGCAGTCTATGAAGAATTCGTGATTGATGAGTTTTTATTATTTTTGAAGGCAAGAACTTTTGTACATTTTCGCTAAGTATATTTTACTACTCGTCTAGTTGCTTCCGTTTCGTAGTTGCGAAATCAACTTACATAGTGTAACATCTGTTTAACCAGGATTGTATATGCAATTCGATAGTACTGTACTGTACTTGAGCCTTTATCTGATTATATATATGTCTATACAGATTATAATGAAGTATTATTATTATTATTATTAAATGAGATTTTGATACTGTATGGTAGATGAATTAAGGATGTCCATTTCCGTATTCATACGCGTATCATGGGCTACTGAAACTAGTAGATGATTCGCATGTACTTGGATGGTATTAGCTAAATTACTAATCGATGTGCAGTACTGATAGAAGTCAATTAATTGGGCATTTGCCTCGATCGTCCTAGAGAACTACACTAGTTGTACTGATTGCCTTGCATAGTTGGATCAGAAGTACACCACTGCAACAGCGGTGAAGCGATACCACTTTACAGTCGTTACTTCACGCATTGTGATGGCAACTAGCCGATCACAAGCTCGGAATCGTACAACCACCGACTGTTTTGAAGGATAAGCGAATGTTGTTATGAACTTTGTAAATAGTCTATCAATCCATATGCAGTCAAACTATTTGCTAGATTGACGATTACCTCGTGGGTGATTAGCTGACTGTCAACAACAAGATTGCGGGCATGTTTATGCGTGTGATGTATTGCCAGAAACGCGTTCAGTTGACTGTACCACAGTACAGTACAGCAGATACAGTACTTGGAAAATTGTACTGCATAGTGCATACTGTACACTGTACAGTAGAATAATGGACCAGCGCCCACTCGCACGCTGTTTCTGTCCTACTACAGTATGCTAATTTCTTGCTGTCGATTCTGCTGCGAAAAATTGCCATCCTATCTTGTATACTGTACTGGACTGTGAATGACTTTGAACTGAGCGTTTACATCCAAATTGCACGTATCAAGCTACAGCATGTTGTAGTGTAGTCAGTGTGCTGCTTAGTGTGTTGAGTGTTAAAATTGGAGAAATGCGGCAGCAAATGAGCACCGGCCATTGGATGTGTTACTGTTACAAGACATTACAGTACAGCACACCGGTAAATGGAGCGGTGGCGAAATGCGCAGGTGCAGTACAGTACACTCACAGTACTGTACCTCTCTATACGCTCATACTGTACAGTCAGTGTCAATATTGTCATAGGGCAGACGTACACTGTACTCAATGTATTGTACGTCACACTAAAGTACTGTACAGTATAACCATACGTTGTACAGTACAGACTACAGTACAATATTGTCCAGTTTACAGTATACCAAGTTCATGTACTGTAATGCTACTGTACTGTGTACAGTATACCATTCCGCCAAACGCTGGCACAACGCACCCTATGATACAGTAGACTAATGGTGATAGTTCTGTACTGTACGGTCACGAATTAACTGAACCATTGGCCAGCAAATACTGTACAGTACTGGACGTCACGGATGACTGGATGAGAAGATGTGAAAATTTTTTTTTTTTTTCTAGACTCCAAATTTTTTTTCCCTTGTCTATTTTTCACTACTCGTTCCTTGCAGTTAACCTTCACTTTCCCACAATGGAGAGAAATTGAAGAAAAGCACTTTCTCAAAGCTTTCATGTCGTAATACTGTATTAAGATAAGGTATTAGTCTAGTCGTCAAAGTTTGCTGTTGTCAGATGAGATCCCAGCGTACGTTGACAGAGTACTGTACACTTTGCTGGACAGAAACATGAAATCAATCAATCAATCAAGCATTTATGAAACAACTTGGCGTCTTGCTTGTTCAATCTTNTTGGGCGAGATGTGAATAAAATAATGTTTCGTTTTNTTCGTTACTGGGAGCTTTTGTTGAACGCACTATAACTATCTCCTCGAAGGATTAGCCAGTATAAATTGGATTAATTAATTAATTTAGGCTATCTCTTCTCAAAGGGCTATTGAGTGCAGCAGTACGGTAACAGTGGAGTCTTTCTGGAAGGATACTATTGCATCAGCTGAAAAAATCATACTAAAAATATGGAATAAAAACAAGTAAACGTGAGCTATTATGCAAGAATGAGCCATTTTATTGCCGATATTGATTCCAGTTCGAAAAAAGGCGATAAATTAGCGAGTAGAAATCAACTGGAATACAAATTATAGAATCAAATATTAAAAATAAACGAGAAACAACGTACAATAGCTATTGACGATAACTTATAGCAGGCACTGGAAAATACAGCGAATCTTTAATCAATTTTTTCGGCAATAAACAAATTTACCAACCGAAGCAGGAAATTGATGATATCTACAATCATCTTCAACCGCATTGATGCAGTAGTAAATAAGTATATATTGTACACTATTCGTATGCGCGTAAATCTTAGTTCAAGAAAAATTGTATCAACATCCATTTCATACACGGTCATGACTCCAATCAACTATAGAATATCTTTATCTCACAGATTGAATATAGTACAGCAATTCTACCGCACAATACTATACAGGATCATACATTTTTTTAATAATAATAATATGTCGGAAACATAAAAATCGCTATAGCGATTTGTGCATAGTATACTATATTATGGGTGGGAATCTATACAATTTATACAGTACAGACTTTTAATAAAAGAGGACCACATATTAATGCTGTCCTTTTTCAACAATTTATCAACTTATCTATACATGGCATTTTTAAAATCTTCACTACAGCTGGCATTGCTACCGACATCTAAAACGCCAGCTTTAATTCACCACCACTTCATACTGCGGGAAATGATTCATCTGAGAATTGTTCCTATTTGTCCCGCTTTGTGAGTAGTCTACATTATTATTACTTTGTTGGTGATGTTGCTGATATTGTTGGTAGTGATTGTGATGCATTGGGCTACCTTGCATTGGTTCCATATTGAAGCTGTCGCTTAACTCAGTTCTAGAAAGTCCAGAATCAAAATATTGAGGTTGGCCCGAGGCCATGGTGTAACTCTGGCTGAATCCCATCGAAGTTGTTCCAGTGGTAGGTATCCACAAAGAGTTGCGAGTGTAAAAGCCTTTGGGCGAGTCACCACTGCCTTGAGCGGGAGTGAAGCTGTCATTAACAGTTAAGCCATTCTTCAACTGTTGTTCCATCATCTTGTAGTCGTTACTTTGGTTATAAGTATACTGCATGCCGTTAGTATTGGGTGCACTATACAAAGTTTTGATCGCTCGCTGGTCGTTGATGCGATATGACACTTCATTGGGATCAATCCATAAGTATAACTTATTAGGAAAATGTTTAGCAATAATTTGGGATGATACACCAACTTTTTTCGCCGCTTGTTCTAAAAGTGGATGTAGCTTGCCGTTGATGACTATACATCGGTAAGCGCTACCTTTACTCGGTTGTTGAGGATACCAGTGGCCGTCGAATTTGGCTGTCACAGCAAGTTCCAACTCAGAAGCGAACTGGTCCAAGCCACTCTGCGGCAAACTCTCATCTTTAATGTAAGAAAGTAAAAAATCAATTCCAATCCTGATCAGACTGTCCATCTTCGGTGGTGGTTCGTTCATGTTGAATAGTAAAACTGCTACTGTACAACTGCAGTAATGCTACTTTTGGATAAATTGTAACTGAATAGCAACTCAAGTGGCTTGGATTATCTACCAATTTGAGATTTTTCACTGGACTAATTTTTTTTTCTAATGAACGAAAAAAAATCTCCTTCAATGTTTTTCTGCAGTAAAAATCAACAACCCTTACAAACTAACTGGGACCCCCGAAAAGTGACCCAATTTAACAGGGGCAAGATTTTGATCCACTAATTAGGATTACGCTGATTGGTGAAGTGGTAGCCAATCGCTATCCCTGAAAGGTCTATTGGACCAATCGCGCTATTATACTCGTCTGTTCGAGCTATATTTAGATGATGTTTATAAACACAACGCCGCAGTCAGCTGACAAAGTTGCTTAGTGACATCACAACAGGCTGTCAACTGATTGACTCATAATAGCTTGCAGTGTGTGTCCATTGTACACTTGTACACTTGTACAGTACAGTACAGTAACATGACATGTAATGGTTTGAATTTGCTGTAGTCATAGAGATACAACTAAACCTGGATCACTTACACTACACACTACGCTGTACTGTACAGTATACTGTACTGCACGTACTGTACACTGTAGAGTACAATACTCCATTGTGCCGTCCGTACAGACAGTACAGTACAGTACAGTACTGTCATTGGTAATCTCGAATGACTACAGTACAGTACTGTATGTTGTCTGACAACTTGTCTCTACACGTACTGTACTGCAGCAGGTTTACGTCCTGTTGTTCGATCGCGTCGCACAGTCAAGAGTTACATGAAGCTACAGTACTGTAGGCTAGTCCAGAATGAATGACTCATGCCATGCAGCACCAAGTCAAGTGCGGGGGTCGGTCTTGTAATCTGTCTGTAGTCATGTACGTAGTCACGTACGTAAAAGACACAACAGCATAATGCAATATTGCGACTTGCATCGACGCATTTGTTTATTTTTAGCTCACTGCAGTGACAGCACCCCGCCAAGCCCAAGGGAAAAACTAGTACGGTCAGGCGTGTCATTTTGGGGGAAATTGGAAAACTTACTTCGCGTGCTTTCACACTGCGACACATGGCACTCTTCTACAAGTACGTACAGTATACTGTATTACATGGGAACTTTGGGGCATTGAAACAAAGGTCTTTTCTTGTTCTTCATCACTAGAGTACAGTACTGTACAGTACACCAGAGACCCTGACTGTACTGTACTGTACAGAACAAAACCAGAGCCACAGATACTGTACACTGTACAGTACAGTACCGCAAAATTGAAAAGAGCAGAATAAAATACAGATTGAAAAAGCTTCTGTCGTAATACTGTACAATTATTATTGTAGGTAGATTGTTCCTGTACGCAGTACTGTAGATTGGCATTCAGAGAAGTAACTCATAATGGAAAGTTTAGTGGAAGAAGTGAGAAAAT
>NW_002060986.1:13741-54292 GCF_000150275.1 Trichoplax adhaerens
GCAGAGTGTTCAGAATAAGATTAACTCTGATATAGGCGCTAAAAAATTAGAGTAAGTATACAGTACAGTACAGTAGAATAGAATATTCATTCATACAGTACACGTTATTCCTATTGCTTACTGTACACTCTGACCATAAAAGTCCCTACAGTATGCTACATTGCTACTAGCATATGTAGACTCATATGCATCAATATGTGACAGCGTCCACGAACTACAGTACTGTACACTGTACAGTACATTGCGCAATCATGAACTGCTAGAAATTTCTACTACCCGACGGACCATTGATCTGTGTGTATTCGTCATGTCCTTGAACCTGCTGGAACTTCTTCCGTTCGATGGTTCGATGCTTATACTCTACAGTGTACAGTACAGTACAGTACAGTACTGTACTGTACGCGACTGAGTCAATTGAACTATTGTACAGTACAGTATCAACTACTAGAAGAACCTGAACTGGACCAAACCTGAATTGGAATAGACACTGATCAGTGATCATCCGTCGACGGACAGACATTTCCGCCCTCATCTCGTCTCGTCATAACGTTGTGCTAAACACTTCGTTATGATCGAATTGTCATATGCTGATGGTCGATTTTGAATTGACTGATTTTTTTTTCTACGTTCAGTAATGTTCCATTGAATCCTATTATCTATGACTCAGTTCTGCTTCAAAACAGCTGTAGAAGATCGTCGATGTTATTTAAATTAGGACCAGTGATTGAGACACGGAAGATCCATGCCAAGTAGCCATTTTTGGATATTGACGGCAGGGACTACTGGAAAGAAGAGAAAGGGACGAGACACGGCCGAAGCCTGCAAAAAATGAGAAGGCCGACTTTTTGACCGGCATTGTAGAATACACTACGGCTGTAACCCTACACTGTACAGTACTGTACTGTACTGTACATTAAGCTGGCAGAGAACTTGCAGCACGGTCGTCTACTGTACAGTGTACACCACTGTGCGGTACTGTATAGCCCTTACCGATGGTGAGTACAGTTGAAATGACTAGCAGGAAAGTCGGGCCTGTAGGATATGATCATTGTTGACCACCTCATTGCTCAATGAGTGAGTCAATGCTCATTTGGTAAGCAAAGTCGATCTGTCCGTTTGTCTTGCTTCCCCTTTCGGCTTTCCTTCCTCTAAAATGGTCTTGTAGCAGTCCATGATTACAGCACTGTACTGTAGACGACAAAGCGGAACGTACTGTACTGCAGGCTAGTGTCATCTAGCTGCGTCGTTGAGTACTTCACTGTACGCATTACTCAACCATTTTTCCCCTCTGATAAACAAGAGATGGGATTGGAAATCAACTCACAGTACCAACAATGTCCAGGCTGGTGACTTGACAGTATTGATCGCTATATCCTCGGATTGGAAATACTGTTTCGTTCAGGAATTAACTGCGATTGCGACCTTACTTGCCTACTGTCGAAGAAATTTAGAGTTCATTCTTAGAGAGGAAAAATCATACAGTAGTCTCTGTCATTAAAAGGTTGCTTTGCCATCGGTAGTCCTCTACTACTGGTAAGAGTAGCGTTCGGAGATCTGGCACTGCAGTAGTCTACAGTGCCAGACTACCAGTGTACAGTACCAGACTACCAGTTTACAGTACCGGTGTACTGTACAGTACAGTACCAGAATACCAGTTTACAGTACCAGACTACCACTGTACAGTACAGTACCAGACTACCAGTGTACAGTACAAGACTACCAGTGTATAGGGTGTCTCATAAGTCTTTCCCACTGTTTGAAATCATATGAAATTATAGTTTCAAGTCCTTATTAGACAAATTTGGTATCATTTGTACACTGTACAGTAGCAGACTACCAGTTTACAGTACCGGTGTACAGTACCAGACTACCAGTGTACAGTAGCAGACTACCAGTTTACAGTACCGGTGTACAGTACTAGACTACCAATGTACAGTACCAACCCCTTCTTACTACTGTACTGTATCAACTCAATCAGCACCAATAGACGGTAGCAGTATGGACACTGGACAGGAGCATGAGTGTCCAAGTCAAAGCAAATTGGGGATACACGACTACCGCACTAGAGATAACCCACTGGTACATGAGTACAACAGCCAATGGACTGTAGCGTGATTGCAAGTGAGAATCAACCATCGATCGACCAATACCGGTAGGCAAGTTGCCATACTTGATGTACTAGTGGCGGCGGCTGTAACGGAAAGGCAAAAAAATGAAGAAGGATGTCAGAATATTGCTGGTAGGAGATGGTAAGTCGTTAGTTGAAGGGAAATTGCCATGGGATAATATCACTCAAAATATGGACAAGTTTTATTCCACCTGCTATTCGTCATTTGTTGTAGTCGATCTATACTTGAAGCTATTTTCATCAAGTGAATCGTCATACAATGATCGCCCTGGGTGTACAATGTACAGTACAGTATAGAGGGATAGAGGCTGTAGTGGGCACTGCTGCATGCCAAGAATTCACAGTGAATCAAGCATGGCTAAAATCACAAGCTTTGCCTTCAGTTAAGCGACTACGATTATCGGTAGAATCATGACAATTAGAATGCAATGGCAACACATAAAAGTAGCCTATGCTATGTAGAATGCTGTATAGAAGGTGACATGATAGTACGCAATGCACATGGTATGGACAAGTGGACATTGAATGGTAGAAAAGGATTGGCGTCTTCAATGCAAAAGTTGATATTCAAATGCAATCATGTTAGCGATTGACAATTAGCCAAGCATGAAGTTAACAATCACTGCTGCGTTGACACCAGGAAACTCGGATTCAACCTCTGACTTTAAAGCTTTTCCAATATACTGTACTGCAGCACAGTCCGTATTCAATACTCTCCTGCTTTGAAGATGGAGTATATCAATGGATTGATTGAAATACTCGTAGGTGATGATGATTCATGCAGAGACAATTCAAGGCCAAAAATAATTCTTTTTTTCCCTTGAATTGTCCCTGGTGTATGTAACAATACTTGTATGTTAATCCATGGTTAGTATGGGGCAATAGAATACAGATCTTGGAGTGCGTAAATCGGACTATTGTTAAGCAGACTAATTCCCAGTACTCTGTTAGGAAATCTATTGGTTTTTCACTTTGAAGATTTTCAATCCAATTGATGTAGTATCTATGACTTGGCATGGAAAGAGTCTAGACTGATCTTCCAAGCCGTGGGATAATCATAGTCATAGTCATTAATTAATAATAATTCAAGCTGTCATTCTTAGTCCTGAAACTCGTAAGAATGCAGCTGGTTGTTCAACTCAAAGCTATTTTATCTATGATTGAGCATGGAAGGGGATCTGCTTTGATCATCGATGCTTGGTGGTAAGTTTCGTTACCTGATCCAACCATCCAAGTCATCAACTACAGTACAACGCGTGGCGAATAGTATCCGTTATTATGTAGAGCACAATACTAACAATAGTTACTTCATCGCTTACGAATAATTACAATTGCTACAACTTATAACATAGAATGTACAGCTAGTAATCAATGTGACATTTATGACCCCGATGGCCTTTGAATGGCATCATCAGCTTGTTGCCTACTACTTCTGGCATCTGTATACTGCTTTCATCATCATTGAACAAGATATTGTTTGTAGCATTGAAACATCTACAGACTCTTTCGTAACATCATCAATACCGTAACGAAATGGATACTATCCAATTCATTTTATTATAGTATGACCAAGGGTCTATTGATAAATCAGTTTTGTTTGATAGCTATCATTAACTGTTCATATAAAATACAATTGCTATACCATATTGAAGATGTGAAACGATACTGATTGAAAATCCTGGGATACTCTAGGGGTGTTTTTTGGTTATGGAAAGAATAATGACTATGGTTACTATACTACTATGATGCTAACGTTCATGATTATGTACTGTCTGACTAAACTATCCACCATCTATCGCACATGTTAATACATTCATCGAGTAATATGATTTCTAGCGTTTTTCATCAATTGAAATAATATTTGTTACCACAACTTCTACATTACTTGTCCTTTAATATACTTAAGCATATATTCGATTTTATGCCATGACTTTTATCCACTTTGAATTCCTCAAAATGTCCATTGTAGTCATAGGATATAAATAACATTAAATATATTTTTCCTGTTTGTAGCTGGATCCGGTAAGACATCTTTAATATCTTCGCTCGTTACTGAAGAATTCCAAGATCAGGTGCAGTATGAAAGATAAATCATTAAAAAGGATAAATTGTAAAATACATACTGTACATCCAAGTGATTCTGACTGTTAAATGTAGTGTTATGCCGGTTATTACCATCTTAAGTAAAATATGAAGTGTCAATTTTATTACCTGTATTAGTTGAAATTTCTCTTATATGACTCAATTAGGCTATAACTACTTTTCAATAGAGAAAGAATCATGAAAGGCTGTAATATATTCAGCTATTCTGTTAATCAATTATAGTGCTATTGATACTACTAGATAGTGATGCTATGATAAAACGCTCTCATTTGTAATATTACACCTTGACTTGCTACCCTCAAACTGTTTTCCTAACAGGTTCCGGATCGAGCTGAAGAAATTACAATACCTGCGGATGTTACGCCTGAAAAAGTTCCAACTCACATTGCTGACTATTCAGGTATTATATAATTGAAGAGAGTTCGATTTATTACAGGCATTTCATGTCTCCTTCAGTTTTGATATAAGTTGTATGGCATGGATTTAAGTTTTAATAACCAGTAATAATACAGCATATTTATAAGGCTGTATTTTTGGATCATTAATGGTAAAATATCTTACTAACAGAAAAGGAGCAATCCGACGAGGATTTAACCCATTCATTGAAACGAGCCAATGTCGTATGTCTTGTATATGCCGTTAACAATGAAGAATCAATTGAGAGGGTTTGTTCGTTATCAACTAATTGCCTATGTTACGATCGTAACCTTAATGATGAATTATATATGTCTTTATTAACAGATAACATCGTATTGGCTGCCTTTTATTGAATCTGCAGTCGATCCAGATTCTAAATTACCCATTATCCTTGTTGGAAATAAGGTTTGCCATAATCGTATGATGATAGCAATCTTCAGCATAACCTTAAACATTATCAAATCATTTCCTTTGCAGAGTGACCTCGCCGAAGAAAGTAGCATGAGGGTGAGAAATTTACTGTATGCTTGAAATGTCGTATTTGTATACGATTTATAGCAATATAAAGTTGCCTCTGCTAACGGCCATTTATGAACTTCTATAGCGTATTTTACCAATTATGAATGAACACAAGATGATCGAAACCTGCATAGAGGTAGAAATACGTATGTAATAGTTTTGGTAAATTTTATAGCCATTGACCATATGCTATATTATTATGCCTAAAGTGTTCTGCTAAAGAATTGAAAAACATCACCGAATTGTTCTATTACGCTCAAAAAGCTGTATTGCATCCTACTGCGCCTCTTTATGCATCTCAACAAAAGCAGGTAAAGCTGCGCGTATACCTTGCATTATAAATACATTCAGTACGATGGGTAAGATTCTTATAGTCTATAAGAGTTCATGAAACCTTACTATTTTTCTTTGTAGTTGACAGAAAGCTGTAGGAAGGCACTAACGCGTGTATTCAAGGTAGCATTTGAAAACGATATGCAACATCATACAGTTATATCGGTTTATAGTTACCTTGATAGACTTTAAAACTTTTCTCCGTATTTAAGGTGTGCGATATGGATAACGATGGGGCGTTAAATGACGCAGAATTATTTGACTTCCAGGTAAACTAAAATATTGTCAATTATGCTTCAATTTTTGGCCAAAAGGAATCCGATGTAACGGTCTTCCATTTTACAGAAATATTTCTTCAGCACGCCCCTTCAGAATCAAGCCTTAAAGGATGTGAAGAATGTAGTTAAAAAAAGTAAAGGATCTGTAGGGGTAAATGATCATGGAATTACACTGGCAGGTACGAAGAAATAAGTGTAAGTGTACTAACAAGCTATTTGAGAGGTTAAAATCAATGTCTTTCATTTTATTACAGGATTCCTATTTTTACACACGTTGTTTATACAACGTGCAAGACACGAAACAACTTGGACCGTATTAAGGAAATTTGGGTATAACGATGATCTAGAATTTCGTGATGACTACATCTACCCAGAGTATGTTAACGCATGAAAGAAATAAATGTTAATAATCAACCTATTAATGTCTGCTTTGTATTCTTAATAAACTACCTGATTTACATTATAGTCTTAGAACAGGTCCAGACTGTGTTACGGAATTATCACAAATGGGATATCAATTCTTAACCCGATTATTTCACAAATACGATAAAGTTTGTAGTATATGATGCATCGCTTATTAATATAATTACTACCCTCACAACCAGATTTTGCGCTTAATTTAATTACATGATTATCTTTGCGGAATTGAAAAAGATGTAACTTATTCTATACATATTCTGTTATAGGACTTAGATGGAGCACTATCTCCAGATGAATTACGCGTAAGTTTAAACGTTAATTATTATTTTTGTATATATTCGTTTTCAATACCTTCATTGATTTATACTTCTTTCAGGATCTATTCAGTACCTGTCCTCGAATTCCGTGGGAAAAAGATATCATATATATGATTACAGTAAATAGTAACGGTTGGATTACTCTCGCCGGATTCCTAGCGTGGTGGTCGTAAGTCTTTTAAATATTCCTAATCTTTTACTATTACAGTTTCTTAAAAGAAGCGTTTTTTTTGTATTTAAGGTTGACTACCTATCGAAACGTGTCCTGTACATTAGAATATTTAGCTTACTTAGGTTATATAATGGGAGATAACGTCAATCAGCTTAGTGCTATTTCAGGTATGTTTGTAGCAGCTCAATTTTGAAATGCAATCGCAAGGCATTTATATTAGCGATTGCGAGTTTGTTATAATCACTTTCACCGTTGTTATTGCAGTCACTCGTAATAAGGCGAATGAACCCAACAGGAAACAACTATTAAGGAATATCTTAGTTTGCGATGTCGTAGGTGCTCCCGGCGTTGGCAAGGTAATTGACTGTCTTGATTTACTTTTGTTCTTTGAATACTGTAGTTAGTGCAAATCATTTAAATTATTAACATAGTCATGATTATTTTTCTTGTTATGTCTATTGAAAAGACATGCTTTCTACAAAGGCTGATTTGTAAGGTAATTTACTTAAGTATGCTGAAATGAGTAAAGATTTTCTTCAATGTTTGCCATTATCGTAATTTCCTTTGATCCAACCTGTTTGTTAGGATGGAAGTATTGCTGGAAGAAAATCAGAATACACAATTAATACCGTAGAGATTTATGGTCAGGAGCGTTATCTGGCGGTAAGGAAGCTTGAGATAGTATTTTACCAAAAACCATCAAAATATGTTATCTTACTTATTAGTTATCACAACTTTAATTGTCGATTCTAAAATTACTCAGTTACATGAAGTAAATGCCAATGATCCAAAAACCGCCAGCGATCTTGTAATGTTATCAAATGCTGACGCTGTATGTTTGGTGTACTCCAATTCAGACAAGAATTCATTTCAGTACATTGCAAAGGTCCATAAAGTAAGTGATGGGTAATCTATTTTAGTTACGTACTTATAATGACCGATTAATCATTCAGAGATTAATTCTGAAAGTATTTATCTCTCAATTAGGTTGGTCATTGATAGCGATATTTTTACACTGATTAAAAACTAATTACTTTTTGACATTCATTTATTGATCGTTTAAATTAAAGATATTGCAATCGAAAGTTACAAAACCGGTTATGATCATTGCTACCAAAAGCGATACACCCGCCGTAACACAAGTAAGCTGAATGGCGTTCACTATAACCTTTACCAAATTATTGTCTTTACACTTACACATGTAACGAAATACCAAGGGACCGCCATTTCACTTTCTATCTGTGTATTGCACTATTTATCATCAAGTAGTACCGCACGATGATTAGACGTTGATTGGCGTCTTAGGGCTAGACTACCAGTTCATATGAACTAAAATTAGGCAATTTTATTACAGAATTTTGATATGCAACCTTCTCAATATTGCTACAGCGAAAATCTTGGAAAACCACAGGTTCAGTAGTATTATTGATTTGTAGTTGTAGTTTAATGCTACTGTTATATAATTTTTAGTATTATTTCTTGGAATTGGACTTTAAAATCTCACTAATTTGGTATCAATTTACTTTATGTTTATAGTCCTTCTCCGCTACTGGTCGTAGGAACGCTAAAGTTTACAAGACATTGGCCACCGCTGCCGCATTCCCGTAAGTTACACTATACTGACCTAATCTGATGCAGTAGTTAAAATACGATGCGAGTAATGGTTTATAACTCAATGCGTGGTGTGCTATACAGTGTAGTACTTCTTAGATTTTAGTACTAAAATTGAGATGGTAACCTTGCTAAAACTCATTAACCAACGTTGTCAAATTTTCAACTCAGGCATTTACAAGGAAATACTGACGGCATTATGAAATCTCCAACGTTTCGTGTTGGAATGTCTGTAACACTTGCTGTTGCAGTAGGATTGTTAGCATATTTTACTTTCAAAAGATATTCCAAATCTTAATGCTTATAATATTATGCGAAATTGTCCTTGCATGAACATCCATGCGACGCGAATAATATATTTTAAGCTAACTGTATTAATGTAGCATCGAAATGTGATATAGATAGCTGTTAATGGTATCGGTATTTTGAAGTTTAGCGATGCAAGATCGTTAAATGCGAATCGTAGTACGGCGACATCTACTGACTTTCTAAAATTGGAATGAAATCACCTATTGTATTGCACTGTTCTAGTTTTGAGAATATTTTAATATTACAATTCTTACGAAAGCTAAGATAGATACATGATGGTAACTGCATCAGTATCTTCGAAAGGTTTATCTTTAGTATTTACTATCATTAAGCATATCATTTACTGGCTTAGGCTGTAGTCTGTATCTACCTGCGGTATATACACTTGTCTTTTTAGAAATATAATGTAGCAGTCCTGTTCATTTTGTACAAAGATTTGAAGTCACTGCCAAGCGCTTTGCTGCATTAAGGGATGCTATGATTAAAATAAAAAGTCATAACTATAACCGTTACGCTTTATATTTGCGTCAGTGATATATTGTTCGCCGCCAGAGGAAAAATATTTCGCACGGAAACAAGTATCACAGAGTATCTTTAAGCTCGAAGTCAAGCAAAATGAAACAGAAAGGTATCTTTCGAAGCAATTTTATTCTACATAAACACCAATATACAATTTACTAATAGAAAAATCCAAGAATTTTTCCACCAGTATGTTTACGCCTGGCCTCTTCGTGATCCATAATACCAGCTGATGTTGTTACCACTATAAATCTGTAATAGTTGGTTGAAAGTGCAGAAAGTTTAATAACAATATTCATCAATCCTTTGCAGGTTCACAATTTCCTCCATATACAGTACTGTACATTATGGCTACAATGTCCTAGCTATTGATAGTTGATGTACTAGTGTTGGCGTACTGCACTTTATAACTAATGCTACTGTCCATTTCCTTAAAGCGCGTAAACCAATGCTGACTGCATGCACCAGCGACTAGGACATTTAATGGATAAAACTGCAAACACGCGTATAGTTGGTACTCACCCAAATAAACGTGATGGCAATAAATTGTTAACCCATTTTTCATACTCTCGCTGAGCGATATCGAATCGAGGACTTACTACACCACACTATATAATAACAACGCAAGAATGATGAATTTCTCATAGGTGTTAGAAGGTTATAATTAGAGATGATCTAGAGAGCCATATCGAGTACCATTAACGCCAATTTACAAGTTCATCATAACTTGCATAGTATTTAATAAATCAAAAATCGTATGGCGTAGGTACAACACGTTTTCATCATCGAGTGCTGTATTACTGAGTAAGAACATATATAATACAAACTCACCTTATTCAATCTGCCGTTAAGATTTACAACAATTTTGCCACCTCTATGATCGTCGATAATTTCAAATTCCCCGATATAACCTATACAGTATGCGATCAAGCAGTCGTACGTTAGCGAATTCAAAGCAATTAGCCCTATTACTCCGTAGCATTTCATTTCGGTCTGGTGTAGAATAGAATGCATATCAACTCAAATGGTAGGGATTATTACGGATATGCCATTCTACCGGTACACCGTACAACATAGTACAAGCAAGGATACTGAACGGCAACAGTATGCTCTAATACGTTATTGTTAGACTTCAGTACTAGATGATATTTTAAAGTGTACCATGATATGCATATTAATACAGGCAATTTTGTACGAGTAAGAAATTCTCAATCACTATAGCCCTCATTACTGAAAAGGCCACATTCAAGCAGTCATCAAGATGAAAAAGACGTTCCGTGGATACTGGATAGCATTACTAATAAGGGAATGCTTTTGAAGTGGGGGTCAACTGGAACTTACCGTGCTTCATCATAACGGACAAGAACTTGACGATAACCTTTGAAGAAGGCCTAATCAAGACTTGGCGTTTGCCACGTTTTTCAGCATTGTAAATTGTTTTTAGAGCATCTGCCAAAGCGTCGATCTTAACCATTTTGATCTACAAGGGTAATCAAGCGAGCAATTAGCTTCCAAACGAGAAGAGCATAGAATAATCAAGTCAGCCATCTTTACCACGCGTATTGTAAAATTAAAAATATCACTATTTTACGATCAATTCTAGTCGAAAACTACAAAATAACTACATCAAGGGTAAGTACTGAACAAAATGTAGCCTAAAAATTAACATTAACACAGAATTGGTCAAGGATGTTGGAGATTAAAGCTTTATGGTTAAGGTCTCTTACCTCCTGTACATGGATGCTAGGAAAAAGAGAAAGATGATAGAAAACCACAAGGTTTTTCTTCCCTGTGGCAGACTCTTATGCGACTGCGCGATTTCAGCGGCAACATGTAAGCGACTTGGTGGTAGATCATGTGGCGCTGAGCAGCATACTAAGTAGTGTGTCACAAGGACTGTTTGGTAAGGTTGGTTTTCTTATTATACGTTTCGGACCATATGACCATTGACCAGTACAGTACGCTATACTGTACTCAGTGTACTGTACACTGTACACTGTACACTGTACAGGGCGCTACTCGCATAGCAGGGTTTATGCAAGATGATAGCGCAAGCGCCCACTGCTAAACCAACTGTAGACTAAGATAGATTTTAGTAGCCTTTGAGTACATGACACTAGTAAAAGAGATTATGGCTATTTGGAAAGGGAAATGGGATTGATTGCAGTCAAATAGAATTGATCCTATAGAGGCAAAATTTTTATGTTACGGCTTTTGAGTGAGAATTTGGGGTTGAGTAAGTCCCTGACTGTGTACACAGTACAGTACTCGACACACAGTGTACAGTACAGTATACTGTACACTGTGTACTGTACTCTCAGGGAGTGACAACTGACTTGTAAAGGGTGTACGGGTGTACAGTACAGTACGTACACTACTGTAACACGGACACACGGTACAGTACTGTCTGTACTCACAACGAACAATCGTAATTAATCGATTCAATTAAGTTAATTAATTAATTAATCGATTAACTTAAATAAATTAAATCGTATTGATACTACAGTACAGTTTTGTACAGTACACTCAAATAGCGTACTGTGTACTGTACACTCCAAACTGTGCTATCTACCGTTTCAGTCCTAGACATTCTCTTTTACCGCGTATTCAGCGCAGTGAAGGACAGTTACAGTATAGATATACTGTACGTACCTCTGAACATGACTGATAGGATATGGGATGATACCGTACAGTATGGCGTCGTCCATGACAGTAGCACTGTACAGTGTACAGTACAGTGTACAGTAGTGTACAGTACACTGTACATTGTACACTCCAAACTGTGCTATCTACCGTTTTAGTCCGAGACATTTTCTTTCTTTTACCGCGTATTCAGCGCAGAAACGGACAGTTACAGTATAGATATATTGGATGTACTCTGAACATGTCTGATAGGATATCGGATGATACTGTACAGTATGGTGTCGTCCATACCAGTAGCACTGTACAGTACAATGTACAGTAAAGTAGGGTACATTGTACTGTACACTCCAAACTGTGCTATCTATCGTTACAGTACAATGTACTGTACAGTGTACACTCCAAACCGTGCTATCTACCGTTGCAGTCCGAGACATTTTCTTTTACCGCGTATTCAGCGCAGAAAAGGACAGTTACAGTATAGATATACTGGATGTACTCTGAACATGTCTGATAGGATATCGGATGATACTGTATGGTGTCGTCCACGACAGTAGTACTGTACTGTACTCTTTGAATAATCGCATGAAATTTGAGGTACAGACTCTTAAAATAATGCATCATCGTTTAAGCTATTTACGCTGAGTATCTTGAGTAATCGGGTTATTATGGCTGGGCTTACTGTACTGTACTGTACAGTACAGTGTACAGTGTACAGTACAATGTACAATGCACTGTAAGTCGGTTGGGATCTTGGAATCGGTATGAAAGCTGCAAAAAAAGGACTGCAAGCCAATGTTCGACTGACCGCTAATGGTGATGACGCACAAGCACCAATGAATTACAGCAGCAGAAGATTTTCTCCTACACCTCCTGACAAAGGAAGTTTCCCTTTAGATCACGATGGTATGCAAGAATGTTGCACATTAACTGTACTTTGACCAATGTATGTGTATTCAATTCCAAACTGAAGCCTTTCAATCACTGTACTATATCATTGGCTGACTTCTGCATGGATAAAAAGGAAGAAAATGAAATTTTCATGCCACTGCTGAACTGATACAGCGTGCTGAAGATACATGCCTGCATGACATGGATCATTGATTATTTTTTGTATTCATTTCTAACCATCAGTCAAAAACAATCTAGTCTGCAATCTGCAATAATTCACCGGTGGTCTAACAATTATCATCAGCCAATATGGGTGGCAGATAATGCGATGTAGTACGAGTATCGGTAACGTGTTGTGCAATGTTTGCATGTATGTATAATTGTACTATATATGCACTAGGCAGAAAATTAATTACCAACACATTCTTGTACATTGTTATACCACCGTGGAGTATGTAGCACATAGAGGGTCTCTAGTGTAGCATGGCTACACCAGCTTAAGTAAACTAAATAGCAGTAATGGAGTTAGCATGCATAGCAATGGTGTGATCAAGCTTGATAGCAATCGAGCGCAGTCAGCCAAGAGGATGGATTGATATAGAACCTTATACTACTTGCAAATGGATATTATGAAAGCAGATGTTATAATCGTTCATTTTATTTTATCCTCAGCCAAGTATAAGACGCATACATGCGATGATGTAAACTGATTATGATAACATAATGATATCCATTCACTCTTGATCGATCTTATTTAATCCCTATCTTATACAGATAATAAGGATCATTTAAATTACTAAGTTGAAGCCTTGACATCAAATTAGGTGAATGTAAGACTTTTATGAAGACCTACATGCAATGCTTAGAAAAGAGTAACTATGAGCAAAGCGATTGCCGTAAGGAAGCTAAAGAATATTTGCAATGTAGAATGGATAGGTAAGATCAATTCAATCACTAATGCTGCATACAATTTCTTAGTAAAATAATGCACCTTGATCATGTTACACTGGCAATAGCCTGGGAAGTTCATAATGTTGTGTGTCAAATTATCTCTTGTCTAACGGTGATGCATATACTTTATTATATATCGGTTATGAAGGCAATTAATGGCTAAGGAAGACTTTAAGAATCTTGGATTTAAAGATGAAACTAAGAATCAAACTTAGATACCACGTCTGTAATTGCACCGTCTACTGAATATGCCTTTAGACGAAAATCTGAAGAATTGGTGTATACGCACATATGAAGAAATAGTTGGCGAAGAATATAATTCTTTTAATCCTATTCAAGTATACAATTCGGTCATTTGAAGTATCAGTGTAATGTTTTTGAAAGCAGAGAGATTACAATGCAACGGCGGCCGTTATCCTGCAATGATACTTTCCATCATTCTTTCTTTATAAAGCCCTCCATCAATTGGATCGTTAGTAGAGAACTACACGTATATCATTTAGAATACTATCATTACGGAAGTAATCAGCTCGAATATTGTAGACCTTGCTCAACTCAAATTAAGTATAAATAACTGCCTGATTAAATGAGCTATCTCTTACGAAAATATTGTAAGCATGCTGTAAATAAAACTATTATAATTATTATTCAATAAAATAATCATTTTTTAAAATTGATTCCAAGAATATACTTCTAAGAAAGTTATTGGTTTCTAGCTTCGAAGTTTGGATGTTGATTGTTTATAGTAATAAAATGGTCACGTACTAAAAGTAATTCATTAATGATTGATGATCACAATACTTTGTTGAGTAAGCACGTCTTTTACAAATTACAAATTATTGGCGATAGGTTAGCTTTGGAGTAGTCGTCATCAGCAGTATTGACATTTCATCAATTAGCCCATCATAGCATTATCGGGCATTACTAGAACTGCTATTAGTAAATTACTAAAGACAGTTACTAAGCTGAAGCATCAAAAGTCAATTTAGAGAAAATCAATAATCACAATTTAATAAATTAAAAATAGGATAGTGACTAATTTATTATTCATTTCCTTAAAATATAAAACAATTCTTCCATTGTACAGCGAATATGTAATTTAAAGATGTATCGCAAGTTGGCCATTGAGAACAACACAAATATATCGTACATTAACTTCTTTTCTGTTCGAGAATACTTGCAACAAGCGCAATATTCTAAAGTTGTAGGACAAAGTAGATAACTGATTGTGTGACTCATATTCAAACGAGAATATAATTGAAAATTCAACAGATATAATTATATCCATCTATAGAAATCTCCATGCCTTCCTAGCTAAGGCGTTACTTCTAGCTATAATTATGCACTACAATCGGATGCTCTGCTAAAAAGTGCAAATTTTAATGATGTAATATTCCTAAATTATAGAAAATTATACTGGAAGTATACCTATTAACTTGATTCTTATAGCTACGGCTATTTTAGACGAAGCTGCTATCATGTTGATTTATTACTTGGTATTTGCTAACTCTTAATTGTTTAAAAATCAAATACTTCTTTGTCATAGAAGGTCAGAGCTTGTAATAGGCAATCGCTCAGGTCATCCTTTTTTGTAATGCTTGTAAATTCAGAAATTTGTTGATTTGTAAATGTAACGTTATGACATTTTGACTTTCCATTCATTAACTCAAGAACCTTATTTATAGCATCAGTCTTCTTTTGGGGACCTTTTGATAAATTAAAATAGGATTGGACAGTCTTAGCATTCATTGATACAACCTTGTTAGGCTGCAATACACAATAAAGGAACGCTTCCAATATTCTGAGAGGTATCCCAGTATTAAAGGAAGCGCCGTGATGGGGAATCGCACTTGCTTGTTCGATTACATAAACATCAGCAGCAGGCAGGGTCCGACGAATACCGATTACATTTTCGTAAGTAGTTTGCAAGCTATTGCTAGTCATTGTTGGGAAGCATAATTTACGCCAATCTAGCAGAGTTAATTCTCTATTTATATGGACATAAGCAAAATTTTTAAATCCTAGATCGATAGAAACAATGCTTTGTATACTTTTACGCAAATCTTGATCAATTAATGGTGGGTACCTTCGAATCGATAAATGATTTTCGCTTTTGAGTAATCTATCAATTAATTTTGATGAAAATCCTCTCAGTTGTTGAAGTTGATCTAAGCTACTAAATGAACCATTGGATTTTCTATAATCAATAATAAGGTTTGCTTTTAGCTGGCCGATTCCCTTCATGTTTAGCAATTGTTGCTTGTTAAACATATTGAAACGTTCTAGCAATTCATTGTGACTTAAATCGCTACTGCTAAATCGAAGTGAATGAAATGGCATGCAATAAGGCGAACGACTAATGCCAACGGTATTCTTCCAAGTTGCCGGTCTACGTTGAAAGTATCCAAGTGTTGTTTTCATAATTTCATTTGCAAAACTCTTTGGAGCCATATCGCAACTTGGCCAACTATAGTAAAGGCGTCTATCGTCCGTCAATGTTGATAATCTTTTTAGAGAAGCAAGATTTCCCAGGTTATTATAAACCAATTCTATTGCAAGTTGTATCGACTATCGACTACGGTATTCCATTGCTATTGAATCCATTACGCAATCATTAAACAATAACTTGTCATTCCAGTATGTCGACCAATCTTTAGACAAAATAATAAATACTGTATACTGTCTATATTATACTGTATGCGTCGTGATACGCGTACAGTTGATAATTCTTTTCCCTTAGTCAATCGTTTAGATAAAAGTGCAAAGTTATCTTGCAAAGGAATACTCAATTGCAAATCAATGCTTCTAGTAATGTTACGTATATCTAGTATTTCGTCAAAATCAGCTCAGATTGCTGGAGCTAGTCAATTTCTGGAGGAGGCAGTATTTTACCAGTGTTAAGGCGATCGAAAGCATCAATCTTGAAGTAGCTGCACTATTGATGTTGCCAATTTATCACTGCAACTCGATTCATTAAGCTTATTCTTGCATTCTGCATCGCTCTGCAACCTACCGCTCGCTCAGCTATGAACAGCAACTGCTGGTCCAACTTGCACAAGAAATGATGTCACCCATGGCGATGATTTGGTACTTAAGGGTTCTAAACCAACAGTGACATCATTTTTGCTAGCGATGTAGTCTAATTGTATCAGCGATGACCTAATGAATGAATAGTAATCTACTTTCCATTATGAAACAAATCGATAAAAATGATGTCGCGCCCAGCGGCTTGCCTAACCTATGAAATCATGGTCACGGGTGACATTATTTTCTCACACAGGCTTTACTATATCGTAGACTACAATACACGTGCAAAGTACCAGCAGAAACTACAGTACTAACTAAAAGGGGAAGAGAGGTGACAGCAATCACACAGTACAGTACTGTAGTCTACTGTACTGTGTGTACGGTACTATTCTGTAGTGGTCAGTACAGTCATGAACTGCTACAGTACAGTACACTGTACACTGTACAAAAGACCGTAATGCTGTATTCATACCGTACCGTGCCGTACTGTTGTGTTCTGAGAAATCGCTATAGTTGAGCACAAGTTGAGCCCGAGCAAAATTTTGCATGTTAATTAATTAAAATATGGCAGTACTGTTCTGAAATAATCATACTGTACATCACACTGAAAGAAAATAAGGGGACTGCCAGCAGCTCATGACCTAAAACGTAGCTGTAGCTGTAACTACATTATTCTGCTTCATCAGTTATACTAAAGTACTGCCTAATATTTCATATTAATTATTAATGCAGGTACTAAATTTTGCATGTTACAGTTATGAGTGTATGACAGGACTGCAATAATCATACTGCACACTGAAAGAAAATAAGAGACTGCCAGCAGCTTATGACCTAAAACGTAGCTGTAGCTGTAACTACATTATTCTGCTTCATCAGTTATACTAAAGTACTACCTAATATTTCACATTAATTAATGCATGTACTAAATTTTTGCATGTTACAGTATGAGTGTATGACAGGACTGCAATAATCATACTGCACACTGAAAGAAAATAAGAGACTGCCAGTAGCTCATGACCTAAAACGTAGCTGTAGCTGTAACTACAGTATTCTGCTTGATCAATTATACTAAAGTACTGCCTACTATTTCACATTAATTAATGCATGTACTAAATTTTGCATGTTACAGTATGAGTGTATGACAGGACTGCAATAATCATACTGCACACTGAAAGAAAATAAGAGACTGCTAGCAGCTCATGACCTAAAATGTAACTGGAACTATTTTGGCTTATCAATTCAGCTATTCGTATAGTTTTATACTACAGTACTGCATAATATTTCATATTAATGCATGTTATATACTAAATTTTGCATGTTACAGTATGACAATACTGCAATAATCATACAGCACACTGAAAGAAAATAAGAGATTCCCAGCAACTCATGACCTAAAACGTAAAACGTAGCTGGAACTAACCTATAGTTTTATACTACAGTACTGCATAATGTCTCATATTAATGCATGTACTAAATTTTATGTTATAGTGTGACATTACTGTAATCATCATACAGCATACTGAGAAAATAAGGGTTTGCCTGCAATTATAACCTAAAACGTAGCTGTAACTGGTAGGCTTCAAAGTAAGATTACAGTAACAAGAGGTATATACAGTAAAGTAATAATATATGCTTATAATAATAACTATTCATGCTCAAACAATAATTTAGTTATTTTTATTTTAAAGCAAATATGTCTATATATGCATCCGTTATGTCCTAAAAATATGATATTTTACACAGTATATAAAATTTTTGCTATATATTGAAATAAACATGGTTATTTTTTTGCATTTGAGGAGATTAAATTTGTGCTTATGTTGGACAGATACTACCGGCTGTAATATGAGTATATCACAGAATTGAAATTAAGTATTCAACTGCTCTTTCATTTGATCCGGTAAAAGCGATATTAGCGATATTTTCACCTAGAAGATTGAAATATTAAGAAAAGAAATGCTGAGTATAAAATTAGCTTTTTAATCCAGTTGATCATATAGGCTAAAAACGCTTTTGTACTAAGGGGAAGGTTAATAATCATCTGCAGATGTTCTAGAACCCTCATATTATATAAGAACTCTTCACCGACTCTAATGTAAGTAATAGCTTTAGTACAGCCAAATTTGATAGTGTAAGATTTCTTAAACTTGCAGCTAATTAAGAACGCTATTTGCTTTCAAGGTATTTGAAAATTGCTACTTAAACAGTAGATCACTACGGTAGTACCTGATTGATTGATGGTCGTTTCGCATTATCTTGACGTAGGCAATGATTGCTAATTCTGAGAATCTTCTTCGGTGTATTTCTTGGCCAAAATATCTTGTGATCTTGTGAAAGTTTACTATTTGCATTTTTACAGTGACTGTAATAATCTCTCTGTAATAGGTCAAGATAAATTATCCAGTTTTTAAAAGAACTTGATCATCTCTAAAACTAATCAGTGGTAACCATTTACAAGTAATGCCATCAATACTGCAGATTAACATTACAGAGAATCATACTCATCGTTATTAGTGATACAATTGAAATCGTCAAAGGCTATACATAGGACATGTGGCTTTCATATTCAACCACTAAAATATTGTAATGGCATTATCATGTTTAAATTTGTATAAATACGACACATTTGATCCTTCAATACTTACCAAGAAGTGAAAATCAGGTAATGGTCTTAAACTAGGCAATCCAGAAACAATTTCTAATAGAATCTTATTGAAAAAAATGTCAAGTAATAATGTCATAACTGAACTGTAATAAGCTACATAAATGTCTACGGATGCTAAGATAATATCATCTTTATGCTACTGCAATAACATCAAAGCTTAAGGCTGAAATAGCTTTTTCACCCTAATGCTTACTTGAGCTATTATATGCGCATAATTAATTAACTTACCACCCCAAAACTATAGACATCATATTGGGGATTCATTTTAGCTAAGTTAACTTCTGGTGGCCGATATGCCAGCCATCGATGTAGTGCCGCCGTAGATATGGGATCACAATTATTATTGGCTAATATTTCTGCTAAGCCAAAATCACTGACTTTAGCATTGAACCTTGCATCAATTAAGATATTGCTACTTTTTAAATTTCGATGAATTAATGGTTTATCATAGAATTCGTGTAAAAATTGGATTCCTTTCGCTGCTCCAACGGCTATTTTCAACCTTAAATCGTAAGTTAGAGGCATGAAACCACCCTAAAATTGCCTCACATAAAAATAAACATAACGAAATCCACCTTCAACAATGGAACAAATTTAATTTTAAGGTTCTATTGCCAGCTAGATGATTTATAAACGTGGAGGAAATTGATTCCATTTTGCTAGACACACGATACGCTTGCTTAATGACTATCTAATCTAATCTAATAAGTATCACAATAAATCTAGATCGACCACTGTCCTTTAGCTGCCAATAAATAATTCACACAAAAGTTATGGAAAGTTTGCATATTCCAGCACTTTAACAGTTAATAAGTGATATGACCTTAGTCTAACATACCCCGCCAGCTAGCCGATCTTGTAAACTTCCCAAAACAGCATACTCGATAATCAAACATAATCTGCCGTCTAAATTTACTACATCGAATAACTGGAGAAGATTTTCATGTTGGTATCTAGACCAAGTTTAAAAATGATTAGAAATAAGGTCAACCGTTTTGTTAATTTAGGTCAACATGCAACGGTATAGTCTTTAATATTTACATAAATTTCTACATTTTTACCGTGATAATGCAGTAATATCTGCTATTTTTGGCTGCTCAATCTAATGTTCATACGTTTTTGTAAAATAGTTAGTAAATAATTATTGTAAATATGGTATCACATTGAAAAATATTATTCAAGTTGCAACCGAAGAAGGAATTAAGCATTTGAAATAAAAACTAGTCATTACAAACGGATAAACCTCACTGACTGGACGATGTAGCCTCTTCATCGCAACTTCTCCAAATTTTAATACATAAGCTTTATATACTTCCCCAAACCCCCCAGAACCGATAACGCGAGATTGATGAAAATTTTGAGTAGCTTCAACAACAACCTAAACCAAAATAGAGCCACTGATAAAATTACCACTTTAAAATCATCTTAACGTTGGCGAATATTTAAGATACCAGGTAAGATACGATAAACACTACATTTAATGAAACTAAGCAATACATTTCAGCGTTCCAGAGTACAGTATATTATAATGTTCGCACAGATTGGAGTTGCAAATATTGCTAAAGATGAATAAGTTAGTATCTCCTAAGAAGATAATTTTTGAGATTCACTGAATATACCTGTTGAATTCTAAGCCTTTTATTGATCAATCTGAATACTAAGTAGCTATTTAAATTCTAGGCATTTTATATGTTCCCTTATTATTTGCATTATGCATTTACTTTATGGAATACAACTTGAAGAAAAGTAGAATACTAAAGAGATTTCTGAGCAACTTGAGTGCGATAAATTTTAAAGTATGCCAGCATTTAGCTGACAGATCACCCCGACAAATTTAATATGCTTATGTCAATAAGATGCAGTGCTAAAGACCAGGTATAAAACACCATAGATAAAGTGTTACTCGATTTTGAAACATTTTCAATTGATTAGATGAGAGGCTATCGAATGGGTAATAGGTAGCTATGTTACAACCTTAAAACTAATATTAATCATTTGCTATTAAGTTGCATCAGGAAGTAGTGTTATGAGGGAATTCAATAGTTTAAAATTAAAATATAATTGCCCAAGTCTTCCATACTCAGTTTAAGTCTAACTTATTATCAGCTCTTCGCATTTGCAATATCAATTAGTAATATATGAAGTTACTTTTATAAGCTTTCTCATCACAATAACATTAAATAAAATGTAGATAATTAAAGCAGTATTAAGTAAAGACGTACTACATTGAAACCTAGCATGACAATGTACAATTTCTGCAGCGATTTACCTGAGACTGTGATAAATCCTGATTCTTAAAATTATATAGCCTAGTCGTCTTAGTGAGAGAATTAAAAATAAGGTATATGTTACGCCTATGAAATTGATTGTGTTCTTTTTATAATTCCTATATGGTTTTATGATATCAGACAGTAACTTTAGTTCGACTAAATTGTCAGACTAGGCACTATTTGATTCATATGAAGTACTCGTAACTTTTTACGCCCTAAGAAAAATGAATCAATTAATAAGCTTTTCTAACCTCGTCAACGGAATCCTTCACAGTAATGATGGAGAAGAAGGGAGTCCGAAATGATAATATAAAAACTATAGTTAAATGTGATTTATAAAAATTTATCGGTTAAACAATATGTTTATAAGTATTACCGTAGCTTCAGAGCACTGGCAATTTCCCATGATGGTTTAGATTTCGTAATGTGTAAAAATCTTGTACAGAGAGCATTGGCTAAACCAAAGCAAAATTTTTGAAACACTAAATAATAATCAAAACCTTATAGAAAATCTCTATCAATAGTCTATTCGTTACCCAAAAGCCATAAATCACCTTTAAAGATGTGAGACAGCAACATAAACTCTGCATTTATTGACCAGACATAGTCACGAGTTCAAAGGTATAAATAAAATTGTTATAAAAATAAATAAAGTAACCATTTATATTCGTGTTTTTTAGTAACCATATTATGCTTAGAGTAAAGTTTGTAATCTTGTAAAATGGTAAATCATTTTTGGGTTAATAGAATTTCTCGCTGATATTAAGTAAGAGAGTTCAAACTATCTCTATCATATACAATCAGAGCTTCAGCTTAATTTATTGGTAACGATTTCCGATTATCGCGGGCAGAGATAAATTGTATAAAATATTGAATATCTCTATTCAGGATCATTCCATAAAACTGATTAAACCCGCTCTGGTGATACTTTACGTACTGCAACGTACATTTTACTCTACAATTATTGGATTGAATATACAATCAGTATACCCTGAATAAAGCGTAACCACCATTAAACTAGTGCACGCTGTCTAGTTAGATATCAACTTCTATTAGCCAAATTAGAACAATAAATATTTTAATAGGGTAAAATTCCGGATTCATAGATCCGAATGTTTAGTTGATTAGCAGTAGCACGACTAAATTTTGTTTAGTAATCAAGTTATTATGTCCATTGCAATAGATAAATAGTCCCAAATGAATGAAACGAGCTATATCTAAATGAGATTTAATGAAGCCTATAAAATTAAAGCAAAGACATTTTGGGAGAGTGATAACTTTTTACAAGCAGTTTACATGTGATTTAATTTGCCTGATTTCACTTGTTGAACCAAATTGATTCTATGGTAAATATCTAGTGTATTTTGCTATCCTCTTTAGTGCAGCACTACGTTGTATGAATTTTATGATCATACGATACAAATACCAATCTTGTACTCAATGTCATTATAAAGGCATAAAAAGAACCTTTAGCGATCTATATCCAATAGCTACAATAGTGTCTCATTCTAACCAGAGATGCCAGAATAAAATGGCCTAATAAGCGTACATACAGTATTTCTTAAATTTGCTAATTACTGAACAGAATAAGAAGAAAACTGCCTTAGACCTACGTTCTGTAAGTATCACGCTACAACATGAACTTATGTAAATAATAGTTCGAGATAACTCTTTTAAGCTATTGCCAGTGTGCTACAGTCCAGTAACTATCGTATTATTAAATGCAACTTATACACATATAGTATAAGCTCATGGCGCCCTACTTTTAACTTACTAAAACACATGCATATATGTGATAATGCAAGAATATTTGCAGTAATACTATTTACGTCATTGTCATTTTATAATTTATCTGATCGCAAAAAATACGATTATGTATTTCTTTTAGCTTTTTGGGGGATACAGGAGCCAATACTATTTCCAAATATTCTCGTTATCAGAATACTAGCCCAAGGCAATTACGTAGTCCATAACATTTTGACTACTAAAAACAGACCAACGAATTTGTAACTCGTCACTGAATGAGCCAAATAAGGACTTAACCACTCAAATTATTAAGCAATTTTTGCCAGACATTCAAAATAAAGTTAACGATACCTTAATATAGGTGGAAATGTGATTGTGAGAAAGAAAGGAAAATTGTTCGTTGTTTACGATATGAATATTTTTAGCCTAGTGTATTTCAGTCCAACTTAATAGGATAGCTTTAAGAGCGCAGTATTAAAACGATTGAGATTGATGTTCATTCTCAAAATCAATTTTCACACCAGGAGTGACAGTTTGTCAGACTGTTTTAAGCTCTAATCATTGACAGTAGCTATCGTCTATAGTTCACTACTAACTTTTCGAGTCATGTTTAAAATGAGCGAAAACTGGCAAGTATTATTTCTCTGCATATTGCTTTGCTTTGGCACCGGAGCTAGGACGGTAAGTTGCTGTGCTTCTAAAATGGAAAATTTTAGGATATATTACAGCAGTCAAATCAAATTCTAGTTACATACAACTTATCGAATTCACTATACTTTATCGCAACAACTCGAAATTGTACTTCGCTACTTCTATCGTTTACAGTTAAGCTTATCTTGATAGCAACATCGATTCCAACTGACTATATAATTCAGACTTGACTATGTATTTATTACCTAGAGAATATTTTCTCAATTGCTTTTCAGACCGATTCGATTATATAATTATTGGTGCTACAGTTTTCCTTTCTTTTTTTGAAGCACTTTGATTGCTTCCAGAATTACACTAACTTGAGTAGAGTGAAAAAGCTAATTGCTAAAAGATTATTCCTTTAAAATTGCATTGATGCATTATTTTTCGATGCCAAAGCAAATAGTTAACTGTTAAAATGTTGATTTATATTTGCTCAACCTGATATTATCTATGTTTTGCATTTAAAGACGCTTAATAATTTTAATTAAATCGATCAGAACATATAAGTGATTTGATGTAGTCTATGTGTTTATTTCTCAGCAAGAAAATACGACTGTTTTATATGCTATGGAAAGGTCAAGATGTGTGGAATTCGAATTGAGACACTCTACATTGAACCTTGGATCGAAATCTATCAGTCTGTATGCTGCTTCGCAATCTCAATTATTGTTCGACGAAATTGTTGGATTAGCCGTTGATGCTATCACACTTAATGAAACCTCTAGTTGCGGCAACGACATACGCAAATTAATTGTCGATTTATTGTATCCCACTTGCTCCTCAAAGCCAGCTCAGCTAAAGTATCAACCAAGTCAATGTTTAGCTAACAATCCTAAATGTAGGCAAGTAATACAGCAATCTAACTTTGCTTTCCTTCTAGAAATTTGCCATAACAAGCAAAATACTACAGTTTATCAGAATTCTACTACGTGCAATATTCAATTAACAACATTATGCAAGCCATTATATCAACAAAATATGAGAATGCCAACTTATATGGCTGAATTAGCTTTACTTGGATTAAGAATTTATCAGCGTGGTTTGCAAAAATTTAATAGTTTAACTAATGAGCAGCCACAAGCAAAAGATTATCAATTTTACTGTTTACATCTTCCATTATGTAATCTCAATAACAACAGCGATAATTTATGGTTCCAACGTTATTCTATCCTTCCAAATCAACAAGATCGGATAGTGAACATGCTGCAACCAATTGCAGTACCCTCTAATACTGTGTTTACGAGACAAGGTACGTTATTGCTTTCCAATACTGGAAGACGCAATGATTACATTTTAAGGCCAATATTAATGTCTATCTTGATAACACTATCGCTTTATATTTAAAAAAGATAGCATCAAGATTTACAACATACCGGTACGTATGTTGTGCCTTTGCAAATTATAGAAAATTTGTTGCTGGAATTATATCGCACGCAATAGAAGATTTTCACTTTTACCTTTTAAGTATAATTAAAATTCGCATTGTCTAGCTCTTTCGAGCCTTTTATAATTGTAAATAACTTTACACAGTGGCAACAGTTTAGATTATGATTTGCTCATGATTGCGTTTATCGTAATGCTATGCATATATCAGATGGTTATACCAAGATAATTCAATGTCGGAAGTATATAAGAAATGAATGACTATGCTATATGAAGTTTATGTTTTATACAGAACATAAAGGAAAATTACTTTTCTCCCTGCTAATTTCCCAGTATGACTATAAGAGCAAAGTAAATTTCAATCTGATAATATAGATGCATCTTAGGTTAGAGGCGTTCAAATTCTCAATACTGAATTTCAGTTTTAATCCATTTTGATATTAGATTTTTTTAAAATCATAATAATAAAATTGAAACTTTTTGCTGACCTTAATTTATTAATCCTTGTACTACTTGGCCTATGTAGAGATTGATAAAAATTTCATATTTGCAATGAATAGTAAAAATATGCATGAAGTTATACAAGAACCAATAGACGTGTCTTTTCTCGTATCTTTCCTAGTTCATTTTCGATACACTTCATTCTATTATAGTTAGTTGAAATGGTCTTACACAATAAATTTCCTCATCGATTTACGATGAGATCATACTTGAATGGTTTTAAAAGTTTATACAGTATAATTCAATGCTAAGGAGTAAATAAAAACTGTTTTTATTACGATATCATACTGTACCATCGATATGCCAATAAAAGCACATAAACTACCTTAACCCGACACTTGCTGTCTAATCCGACTCTGCAACAGATTAAATCCTGCAAAGTAAGACCCTATTAATCAAGCTTTATATTTATACAGTACTGCGCCTTACACGACGCTATACTGAGTACATCTCATAATTGATTTCCAAATACAATATAGTACTGCAGATCATCTACTACTATATAGTACAATATACAGTTGCCTAAAGTAATCACTTTCAGCTCATTATTGCTAATAAAAGAGAGAGAAAAGTGCGCACTATACGCTTCTTATTGCACAAGCATATTACTACACTATGATTATATACTGTACAAAAATTATAAAATTATGTTACTTAGTCTACACCAAGGCAAGTTTGCAATTTCAATATGATTTCATTTATTGATGAAGTTATACATTACAGGTGAACCGCTATGTGTATGTATTAAATATAATATGCCAAGCGTAATGAGCGTAAGTCTTCAAGTATAGATAGCAAGATGGCTATATCTTCATAGTGTGAAAGTATTAGTATTTAAATATTGTCTTACATCATGAACTCTAATGATATAATAATACGAATGTAATAGTAAATGAGAAGTCATTCTTACGGAAAACTGAACTCATCTACATGAGATTGCTTAATTAAATAAGATAACGAAATACAACATATAGGCTCTATAGATCGTTCACCTATACAAAATACAAATTTAAAAATGCTATAGCTAAATGTTTAAAAGATATTGCTACATTTAAGCACATGGATAAGTGATTTTTACAACTAATCTTGCATCCTTTCGTAGTTTAGTCACCATTTCCATCGCAACTATAAATGATATAGATTGTAGTCGCTTTTATGGCCGTTCGGTTAGTGTTATCTTAACTGCCTTATCAGGTGTTAACGTTGCCCTTTTTATCATTCCTGTATCGTCCAAGTTATTGCAGCCAATGACAAATTTTTGAGACAACTGAAAAAAAGAACATAGAGCGTGTTATACCTCTATCAACTAGAATATAAATTTGATTTCATTCAGTTATTAACTATCATAGGCAATAGGCCTGTTCATATTAGATCTGATAACAACGTCAATCTATAATAAATAATAATTTTAGTTAACTATTTTTCGAGATGCGGCCCACTTTAGCTAATAAGAGGTGCATTTCTAACTCTGCGATTCGTCTCCCAATACGCATACGTGGACCAAACCCAAATGGTAAGAATTTGAATCCAGCTCTTGGGATATTGTCATCTTCATCTTTCAACCAACGCTCGGGTTTAAATTCTTCTGGTTCAGGAAAATACTCCTCATTGCGAAATAATTCATACAAATTAAGGATTATCGGAGTCTATACAAGGAAAGAAGGCAATTATGACTATTTGTGCTTATTTAACCAAGTCAATTCTACTTATTTCTAGAAAATTTTTAGCAGATATTTTCACAATTGCATTAGACTACTATGATGTAGAGATCAGAAAATTTTCTCACGTTGGCAGGAACTTGATAACCAAGGATAACTACGTCTTCCTTTGCTTGTCTGATCAGATTAAAGATAACTGGATAAAGCCTAAAAGTATTAATAATATCCCCATAGTCATAGCACTTTTTAATAAAACCAATTGGATTTGAACGCTGACAATGTGTATAGCATTATATAAGAAATCATTTATTGAACTATTAATAACTATAGTACGGTACCCTTTATCCTTTTTATGTACCTTACCGCATAGCTTCCTTGATGCAGGCGCTTAAATAAGGAGCGTTATGCACCGTCTCAGAATCTGGATCTTCGCCATCTTTTGAAATACTTTTAATTTCTTTGTGCAATTTTTCCTGCTTTCCAGGGTATTTAGATAGCAGAATTAAAGTCCAAGTTATCGTATTTGCTGTCTAGTTTTAAAACACGAGCAAGTAACTTACGATATGATTCTAATACTGTAGATTATTCCTATACAACGTCAAATTATTTAGTTTCAATGTCCTTATAGCATATAAAACATCTCAAGAAGCTATTAAGTCATTGACTGTCAGTTATGAGCAGTTTTGACCATAAAATAGGCCATGGTAACAATATTAATCTATGTCAATTTACTGTATCAGAGGCCCCAAGCATTAACTCGATAAGAGTAGTATTTAATCTTTCATCTGATAGATTACTTCTTTGGATTATATCTGTTAAGAAATCCACTTTATCATCTTCTTTCAATGCTGGTAAGGATTTTAATTCCTCTTGTCGTTCACGAATGATCTCCATGCCAATCTCAAACATAGTATCCCATTGACTGCAAAATCTTTTCCAATATTTTGTCTTCAAATATTTGTAATACGGGGGTAGCATAAATAGCGGTGAAGTCATTTCCATCATATTAACGACGGCATTGTAAAATAATTCCCCGCGTTACTTAGATGGATCATCGAAGCAACCAATTCGTTTATCAAAAATTATGCTCAGCACAGCTAGAAAGATAGAAAACATATATCAACGAAATTGTATTATGCTCAAATTGCATTTATTAATATTGATATCATTTTAGTAAGTATCAACGTTACTGAAAAGGGCAAGCAAATGTGTAAAGAGTAAAAATTCTCGGATTATATTAGTGCACATACGTATGTATGAAGATATTGTTTAAGGATTTAAAACAGATCACCTCGAATTTATATTGTATCTAGTTGTTTACTATGGCAGTTTTTGAAGCCAACTGTGATTCATATCTTTACTATACATTAAAATTTAGCCATCAGTACACGTTAAGGATTATAACTGTATGCATACTTTTCTAGCGATCATCTGAAAGTCTGGCTTTCAAACCCATTAATCTCATTTTCGACACCGTCTTTGCCACGTAGCTGTAATAAATAAGAGATAGAATCATCGATTACTTTATTCATGATCTTTGAGTAACCTTGAAGCATCTTTTATCTACGGCACTACGTGTCTCTTTCCAGTCTTCTTCATTACTATGGAAAACATTGATATTAAAATTATTTTAGATTCGGTTATCGTAAAGTATTTAGAGTAACAGTTTCCATTGCAGTCCTTTCATTCTGAATAAAAAGACTTAAGACCGAAGTAGATAATGACGATGCAAATAATTCTTGTTAGCAGATAGTCAGCTAGCGCTTGTTATTCATAAATTGATGCTTCTGTAGATGTACGTTATCAACAGTAAGTAAATATCCTTCAAAGTTTAGTTCATGGAATCTGGCAGTAAGTCATAGTTATGTTGCAATATCTCAATGAATTAGTGATCAATACTATATATGCTAAGTAAAACAAAAATGCATGGATTTTGCTCTGTAAAGCAATGTTGTAGCTGTTAACTTAATGCACTATCTGTCATTCACTGGCTGTACAATTCATACCTCAAGTTATAAACCTTACCCTAATATAATACCCAATGGCAAATTACATTCACTTCGATAATACAGCCAAGGGTAGACGTCCATCCTTCTCGGGTACTTGCCTTCAGCGCGAAACATCGATTCTGCTGCTTTTGGATCCGCTGTCATGACTAACGTCAAGCCACCGTTCGTTGTTTTGAAAATCGGTCCTAAGCTTTTAAAGATCGGAGAAGCACTAATATGATTTTGCTCAGTAAGCAATTTATGGTCACGCATTAAGAAGAGAATTTGACTAAACAGTGATTGATCCGGTTGAGGTAGTTGATCGAAAGGTTTAATATTTTCATCTACATTCTGTCGAGTCGATGTGGTCGATTGATTGCGAAAGTAACTTAACATGCCTAAACTAGTTGTTCGGTACTGTGGAATGCCATAGAAACGATAACGGTTAGGGAACAGCCCAATTCGATTAAATGGAGTCATATTTAAAAAAGAAATTGACTTTAGATTGCAAAGCGACGGTAATGGCAAGGTAGGGAGTAAAGCGATAGTTACTGGGATAATATAGAGCTTACTTCAATATCGAATTGTAGGGCAATTTTTTTGCATTTATTTATTCTACAACTGTTGGGCAATAATCACCATGTCCGATGTCAGGCCATCTCGATTGCTAGCCGGCATAAGGTAGATTAGCGGGACTACTAAAGATTGATTAGTTTCTGCCTCTCTGGTACTCGGTACTGTCAATATAGTAGTCTTAACTATCTAAGCAACTAACTTTAAGCACTCTTTAATCTACCAAACTTAGATTCGAGTCTTAGACGTTACAATATTCACGTTAAGAATCAAGACTTTATTCTAAAAGCTATTGATTTAAATGGTTGATTGAACTCACAAATTACAATCTCCTAACAACTCATAACCATATGTTATCGACTAACTAACTTATTAACTCCCTCAATTAAGAACTTTGAGGCTTTCACATAGCCTCATAAACTTCGTTGGTGCAAAACAATAATAAATTTATAGCCGAGTCCACTGTACATACTGAATATAGCAAGAATCACAACACACTTTCTATGACGTCGAATAGTAGTTAATTAATGGCTAGGTGTTAACATAGGATTCATTACTCAATAAAATTATATCATTGATGGCGCAATGATTAATTGATGATAACAGAAGATTTGCTTTATGATCGAATTTCCAAGAATAACCTGATACTGTCTGTCTGGATGGCCAAATTATTAATGTGGATTCCATAGATTTAATAGCTTAAAATAAGGAATAATTCAATCTAAATGTAGATCAATTCGACTAGTTATATCTTCATTGATGTAACATGTTAATATACTGTAGCTTAAAACGCGCGTATCAATGAGATTGAATTAATTATTGTTGCGAGTTCAATTGAACGAGCAGATCTATGGTATAAAGTTTAAAAATAGGATTGCTTCATATGAAGCTTTGTGGATATATAAAGATAATGCCTTGTTTATATAAGTCTATTTTCTACGACGTACAATATCTTCTTAGCCCCTTGCAAATTAATGATAATTATGTATATGTTACGTCAGTCCTAGAGAAACAACCAATCCTAGGAAATATATTTAAATCTTAAGTTTTACTATTATGATATCATCCTAGGTAGTGGACAATTTCGCTTGGAAAGATAAGACTTATTTTGTATCTTTAGCAGCTCCAAATAATATTCAAAATATTTACGATATTGACTAGTAGAAGCCTATATTTATCGTAATCTGCAATTTGTCTGGCAGGAAGTGTTGATCAAGATACAAAAATTTGACTCGATAAGATCAATTCACGAATGATTCATATATTATATTGATTTTACATACTAAGGCATAAAATTTCGATTTTAATGATATAAATGAAAGTTATATCATTCAATGAAGAATTTTCCACTGCATCTTAATGTATATGTACACGAGCATTTCTATATAATCAACAAATTAAGTGTTTAGCCTGTCTATAGCTACTTATTCCGACATCACTTAGTTCTGCGGGCCCTAGATATGCTCCAATTATAAAGTAAAAAGTAGCAGTGCGTATAATACCCAAGGCATAATGAGCATACTGTATGTTCGACTAGTTTACATAGTAACGAAGACTCTACAGAACAATCTTTTGCTCTGCTTTGCTGTAATGATCGGCAATAGTTAAGTATCAATAAATTGACAAAATAAATTGTACTGGCGAACCACACTGTGATCTATTATACTGTCATATACTGTAGCATTTACTGCTTATGATGCATACAAGAATGGATATATCCTATTCAGAAATCATGAACATTAATTTAGTGGTATACTTCATAAGCTATTGATATGGCCATATGACTACACTAACATTAATCAATCAACTCAATTTGGTTTCATTATTGAATCCTCCTATGCAACATCCGATGGCAATCTAAGCAATATAACTTCCTATTGAAGTATACGGCACACTATTTTAATTAAACTTGAATAAAATTGACAACTTTTTATCTGCGATTAAATTGAAAAGAGTAAGCAAGGAGGTAAAGTAAAAGTGTCGGAAAATTTGAATTGTCCTACACAGCTTTTCTAGCGTTCAGTATACGTGTGGTATGTGGTAGCAGTGGTAACCTATAAGAGTACATCTTTTCTTAAGCGAATTTTGCATGGCAAAGAGATTAAAATATAGTTTGCACGCATTATACTATTTATAGACAGTAGTCACAGTACTATGTTGATGAATCAGTTATTGTTGCTATCCACGTGCTGTATTTGAATTTTGCTTTTAGAATATGCAGTTTGTTTCGTTTCTTAAACGATTTTTTTACTGTTCTGGCTCTTCTTGGTGTTTTAGTGGATCAAGTCTATACTCGTTTTTCGTATCTTTCTTCTTGCCGGAAGTAATAAAAACATTTTCTATTTGTAGAGCTATTAGAGATCTCTATTTGCAGCTGGAAATGCAACAATAACACCATATTACAAAAGTAGTTTCGAAACATTACGAAACATTTGCGTCTGTGGTTATATAGGTCAAAAACAGCGATTCGGAAATACTTCACTGATTTTATTCTATTGTTAAATCGTCATATTTGGGCACTGTATTGCTTTTTAGAGGTGGATTTCATACGTTTATTCATATGTAATAATTCCCTATCACGATAGAATGGTATATAATAAAAAATAAATGTGATAGAATGACAAAATATAAAGCCTACGTAATAGAATGCCGTAAAATAAAAGCATACGTGCATACTTTCACTGAGTGTTGTGTAGATGTTGACCTTCATCCGGCGGATAATAATATATCTTAGAATAATCACGATATCCACATTAATTCTACGCAATTCCTGTTTCATGCTTACGGACAGGAATGATTTTTTGCGTTATGACTTTAAGGTTACGTTAATAAGTATTTCCTTAAACATTAACATTGTGCTTAATCGTGATGTTATAGTAAATCACTCAGAAATTTTGCCTTATTGACAGAGCATTCAGGATGAATTATTTTATAAGAGGTTAGTCTTGCTATGCAATATAATAAAAATGAGAAGTTGCATAGTGGTCAATAAAAAAGTGCTGTATGAGGAGAAGGGTTTACAAGAAATATGGAAAAAAGCTACAGCAGTCATTGCTGATAAAGAGGAGAATAGCAAAAATATCGGGCTAGTACTGTATATGTGCAAACATACTACATAACGTAATAATTGGCTACGATTACTATTACCGTTACAATAACTTGTAAAGATTGAATTTTGTGGATTTCAGATTGAAGGCACTACGGCTAAGAAAATAACCCTATAAATCTGATATAAAGTAATACTGTGCCAATAGAGATTTTGAAGTGCTGGTAACACTACTTTGAAAAGGGGTTTTTCCAAGGTTGCCCTGAATTTCAATTTCCTTATTATGGCCTAGTCTTCGTAAATACTGGTATGGATACGCTAATGATAAAAGGAATTGCTAAAAAGAATGAAAAAGAGTACAAGTTCTTACGCTTGCGTGACATAATATTACCTTTCTAGTAAGATATTTTATAAGAAGCAGACGATCAGACAGTTGTAATATCCGGGGCTCCAGACACCATTTAAGGTTTTTCTATTGAAAAAGGCTTAGAGACAACTTCCAGCTAATTTAAACGCTACCAATATTAATAGCATTGTTGATAGTGGCATTCGGCATTTACGTCCGAAAGTAAAATAAACAAAAGCAATTTAATATTCTCAGTTTACAGAATAGATCAAATTGATTAGCGCTATCTAGTAAAATATTGCCTATCTCACTACAAAAGCTAACTCTTTCCAATGTTGGAAAATAATAAAAAAATTTTACATTCCAATATACTGTATGAATAAAATTTACGCATCATCAAATGTTGTAAACTATCCGATTGGCTAGATACACATGGCGCTATCATCTAGCATAAAATACCACCCACAGGCAACAACCGATACATTTGGTAGCATCATGGATATCACTACCTTTATGACCGCTGTCGAATTGAATTCAAATATAGATCAAACTTAATACCGGTGTTCTTTAATAAGGATATTTATTAAAATAAAACCAGGTTATTTATTTAAATATTATAATGGTTGCAGAGTAGTAATTGAAGGGAAATCAATGGATTTCTAGATTATGCTGTTACTAAAATAATGGATACTTTCACGGGTGCAGTTAATGAAAAAATAAACGTTCGATCGCCTTTTATCATTTATTTATTTATACATTTGGTCTTGATTTAAAATTGACTTCTCTGATACTGAGATTATCAGTAAATCACATTCCGATTACTTTCATACATTATTTAATTCACTTTAAAATGTGCATGAAAACTATATGACGAATTTATCTTCGTATCTAGTTATATTGCTAGAATAAAGAAATAGATTTCTGAATGAAAAATCCAGACTATAGTAATTTTTGATTAATGCGTACGCGTGCAGGCAATCTCGAATACACAATAATTTATGCTATCTAATTAATAATGTGGATATGCTGTAAATTCTACTATGTCGTATGTGTTGAGAAGTAAAAAATATTCTGACCGACCGATGGTCTCTCACTATGATTAAATTTTAAATTTCATGCCTATTGTCTAGGTGAATTTTTCAATAGATTATTTTGCTAAAGGATATGAATCATATTATCTGATTACGCTGTATCACAAGAAAAGTATCAAACATCACCAATACAGTCTACATAGCGAGTAAAAGAAGTGCTGACTTATCTAATTTAAAATTCATGCCTATTATCAGGTGAACTTTGGAATAGATTATTTGGCTAAATGACAGAAATCCTATAATCTCGCCTCCCTATGCCCTTGGAAGAACATCAAATATTAATGAATCTGACTACTTAAAAGCAATAGAAATAAATATAATATCACCTATTTATCCAATGGAAAGAAAGTGACTAATTTATTTTTTAACTACTTGAAGAACAAATACTTTATTTCAGTTGCTATGATGGAATATTTATGAGAAATTTTCACCGTGGGTTACGGTTGACTTCATTACATATACGAAACTATATACTGCAACGGATTGATTTAAAATAATTCTGCACTATTTTATTCATATTACGATAGTATTACTCAGTATGATAATAATGCTAATAAACGAAATACTGTTTTCTAAACATATTATCCCTATGCTAATAAAGAAATTGATAAATGTAATTGCAAGATTACATTTTCAATTAGGCATATTTTCATATTCTTTTATAATACTTCACTTTAAATATCAAGATGTTTTTGATATTGAATAGATTCTTTATTCGAATGTTTTATAATTATCAATAATCAAAACGTTCTTTAACTTATGCATTGATTAACATTTATTAAATGTATTATTTTTTATCAAGTAAATAGAATATTATTTCACACATTGAATTTTTTGTCAGTAGTGATGGTAAAAATTTAAATAAACTATTTTATGATAGGGTTATTCAAGTAAGGGGAATTTAATTGAATTTACAAATTAGAAATAAGCAGGAATTAATTTAAATGTTATTTTTTATTTGATCAAGAGTCTTGTGCTGGATTTTAAATTTGGTTTTATCAATTGGAAAATGGAATCAGCAGTCTTAGATATTATTATAGCAGCCTTTATTGGAGTGTAATTGTTATCGAGTTGTACGAATTTATCGTAGGTAGATTAATTGGTTAAAATTTGCTTTAATACAATTTTTCATCATTTAATGATAGCGCACCTATATTATATTGCTGTATCAGAGATATTGTACTGCATGCAGCAAATAGGTATACTAGATGTAATGAGTAAATCAGTAAGTGTAAATTTGAGAATGGTATCTACCAAAAGTCTACTTCAGTATCATCTCGTTCACTTTCCTGGCTTGCTTTGAAAGCTCCAAGGCCTTCCATTAAAAAAGTAGTGCAAACATATCTTCCCATGATACGATAGCAACGAAATAGTGAGTTACAACATTTCATTCCATCGCTGCAATCACTGTTGCCTCTGTGACAAGTTGCCTGCTTTAATTAAAAAAAGAAAATATTTATTAATTGAAACAATAACAATTTTTTAATATTGTAAATAAGTTGTGATTTTAGTGGGCTAGTAGCTGTTGAGCTGAATATTTACGACAAAATAAATTTAGTAAATTGTCCATATACATCCTAGACATAGCAATTTATCAGCTGATACTATGACTAGAAGAATACACAGAGCATTTTTATATCTTTCCATTTACAACGATTTCTTTTACTTTAGAATACGTCTGATTTTGTAAAACATAAGAATAACATAATTTAAATCTAGGTAGATTGTTAACTAGTAAAATGTTAACATCAGCTCTAGTAACGATAACAGTAAAATACTAATGATGAACTACAGTTTTAACTGATATAAGCTGTTGAAAATACAAATATATTCTAAATAATGAAATTCGGATTGCCTATTATCTAGCATAACCATCATTGGCATAGATTGATAGCTTATTCGAAATTGTTTGTTTTCCACTATCTAAGCAATGGCAATTAGTCATGACTTAGTGCCGAGTCAGTCTCTATTTGTTAATGGTTTTTGCATATGCTATAGCATGATACTATTCAAAATACTTAATGTCGGCTGTAATTAACTGATAGGGAAAATTTGAAAAAGGTTAACCAATATCTAAGTCAAGCTATAAATAAAAAAATATGCTGATAATAAAAACTAAAACATGACATGATATAGTATACCGGAACTGTAGTCGTAAGCGATAATCTTTTAAGGCAACGAAGTTGCAGCATGTAGCCGTTATAAAATAATAATCAATCCAGCTGTTTTATCGCTTTAGTTAGTAATTTTTGTGATCCTAAAGTATTGTAATAAATTTTTTATTCTAACTAAATATAATATGAATACATTATGTAAACTTACAATAAATCTCTCTAATTTACAATAACAGTCAAACAAATAATTAAAAATTACATCGGTATAAGTTTTGACAGCAAATGAAAAAGCTGAAGGAAGATTTAGCGTCAACAATATAATGCAATATGGTGGTTAAATAAATTTCATGCTATTGTCTTATTAAATAATAGATAAGTCAACTATAGCAACTATATCTTATCAGCATGTCAGCGAGGATAAGAGTGTCATCAATTATAATGATAATATAGATTTAGCACAAACTAAAAATATGTTTCCGAGCTATACAGGAGATGAAAATTTAGTTCGCTAATTGTTCAGCTGGAAATAATATTTATTCCTAAATTTCTATTGGAAATTAATGCCTGACTGCTTGGGATGACATTAGTAACTAAATAATGAATATAATGTATGCTATTTTTAATATGAGCAAAATGGTGACAATATTGATGGATGTGTTTATCAGCCTCTAAATGTTAACACTTACTGTTTCATTTTGGGTAGTTGCTTCCGTAAATTGTGATGGTGTAGTTGGCTTAACCTCGTCTTCATTATATTGCTCATCTTTTGGTGAGTAATTATTGAATTTATTTTTTCCATAATTTTTACTTTTATATGGCATTTCAATATCGTCTAGATCAATATCTAAAACTCTGCGACATTGACTTTCAACAATAATGGTCAGCAGAAGGGCACTTATTAAAATTTTCATGGATGTAGAATTCATATTGTAATAGAATTAACCTAAATGCCATTCGGGAATCAATAATATAGAATATACGATTAAACAACAGATTCTAAAATTTGGCGTCTTTTATATAATCTTTTAAATGTGTATGATTAATACAGACATAATTAGTAAGCTTAATCTTAATAAAATAGAAAGTTCTTTGGAGAAGTTACAATATCAAATAATGCAGTAAATTAATTATTAAGCGTTATCTTTCATCTAATTTTTTAATCTACTTATTTCTAGTTTATTCTCTATCCGTATTGATACATTTTAAATATATTGAGAGCTGAAATGAGTATCTTATTTGATGAGATTCTAAATTGAAATAACAAAACTAGGGCTACGCTATGTAACGTTGATAGCTAAGATATTTTGCTGATCTTAAATATGCCGTATTCTATATAATTCTAAAAATTATCCCAAAGCAACTGTTATCAATTTTTGGAAGGAAGACGAAGGAAAATTTTCGACCCAATTAGGATGCTCTTATCAAAGCATATACTTAGTATTATGATAGTCATAACGGTATTCAAGTCAAGACTTGTAAGTTACTGTTATTGCATAAGAGATATAGCAGCAAGAAAATTTGCAGAATGGAAGAAGCTTACCAGATAGATTTGATGGCAAAGTCCTAGATATGGAAATGATTTTTCTTTTAAAGTTACTAAGGATAGTTTGGTCCAATGTTGACTGTTTAGTTAGATAAGGTTAATCTATGGCGATACACGACTTTTATACCTTTTTGTAGCAAAATAAACTCTATTGAAATTATATTCAGGACGTGGAAATGAATGGATCTGAGAATGATCTTGATTGACATGAACCAAGATCAGTATTAATTGCTTCAATCCGGAAATAAAAAGATTTAGATACTATCTTTTTTTCTTCTCTACCGATGAATTGACTTGGTAGCACCTGTCAAGTAAGATGTTGGCTTAAAAAATTTATGAACAATATCTACAAAAGGAATTGCCTTGGATCTGACGCAATCATCCTTCTTAATCAATTATAGAACATCAGATTTGCAGTGGCTCTGAATAGATAATTTCACTTTGACTTTTGTTTCTTTTAATTTATTCTACTTGAATTCTTTTCTAGTAGATCCTCTATATAGGCTTTATTAATTTATTCTCTTTATGTTTTGTCTATATATGAACAATTTAGTCTAAATTTTCATTTAATATAGATTGTAAAATATAATCAAATTGGCTATTAAATTGTATTGTATATTGAACAGTTAATCTATCGTATCGAATCCATTATTTTCATTAATTTAGGAAAGATAGCATTAGACTATTTTTAACCTTTAACTTCCAAATTTAACTGTCTACAAATTGAGTACTAGAACTTTAACTTGATTGCTCCCTTTACGAGCTTAATAATTAAATCAGATTGAACTTTCATTATTTCTTTATTAATTCTATTATTGAGACGGGCCTAGTAAAACATTTGCTATTTTTAAACTTTCCTTAGTTAGCGCTTTATGCCGTTTAGAATAGATAATAATGTGCATCACAAGCGATTTTAAGAACTCATTCAAGATTCCATTTTGAGAAATAGTGTACGACTATGAAGCACAGCTATTGTCCAACCGACGCAGAGCAGAATGAGTATCGTCATCATTATATCTAACTGCAATTCCACTTCATTTAACGCCTAATGATACAATGGTGCACTTTTGTAGAATATGAGAAAAAAACTAAATGGATTATGTTTTTACTTTGTCTACTACACTATAAAATTTCAATTTAATGAATTCTTACGCCTTTTTCACCTCATGCGGATCGTCCTTATCAGAATTTGCATTTCTTAGAATATACTATTACGTTTGTACTCCATCATACCGACATTGCATAATCACGGTATGGCGTAAGATAGAGACTTTACTTTTTATAATATAGCGCATTTGTAGCTAATGTTTATAGTTAATTTGATTTAAAAAAATATACAATTGAAGTGAAACTATAAACGAAAACATTATATTTTAGTTCTTTTCTGGCAATCTTACCTGTAAATCAGATGATTGTTTACACAATCTCAAATAGATTTTACTATTTGCCAAAGTTGAATTGATCACTGTATTACGATCTTTTCTCACTTTCGTAAATAATTAAATGATTTAATTTAAGAAAATCTGGCATGTTACATCGTCACATTGAATCTTAGTTAGCTAAATTGCGAGATCAAGTTCGATGATTCTATCTATTATTAGAATTGCGATAATAGCGATAACGGTGACAAATTCATTATGAGATATTCGCAGAAAAATTGACGTTAATCTTTAAAGATACAATGACAGCCCTGAATCTGGTCGAAAACTAAGATCGTATGGATGCGGGAAGAATACGTATTACTTCCGGTCAATTTTACCATCCATTTCGGTTTATCAAGTCTGGTCTATTTATAACTGCTTTAACAGTTATTAAAACAACGATTTGTTAAATGCCATGGCTGGAGTTTTAGTTTAGTGAATTTAAGGATTTAATATGGCATCTTTTAGATAGGCAGGAATAACACATCTACTCGTGAGAGTTTTCACACAACAATGATTCATTTTTATATCATAGTTATATTTTTATCGTAAAAAATATTTTCGATCTGAATAATTGATATTTATCTGTTACTATCTAAGCCTAATACAGAATAACATTTAAATTATCTGCAAGCCGAGATAGTAATTGTGCGATAGCAATTTCTAATTAAATTTGCTACGCATGCATTGCATTTCGCTTTATTTATCTACAAGATTCATGATCGTACGATAACCTTACTATTTTTCACGATTTGAAATAATTCAGTAATGTGAAATAATTGATCAACATTACGTTTATAATTTTTTTAGATTAAGTTCTATTAAATTAACTAAAATCATTCTAAAAAATAAATTTAATAGCATTAGAAAGCGTAGGG